>NC_134698.1:77940031-78240031 GCF_050947455.1 Rhinoderma darwinii | reverse complement strand
CTTTACATTGCGCCCATTGAAATGATAATGTGATTGTGCTAGTTATTGCCAAGTCTCACTCTCCCTTCCTTTCATTCCACTTTCCATCGTTGCTGTTTGTTTGTATCTTCACATCAGAGAATTTTGATGGTAACACACGGTGAATCACTTGGCCTGATGCCACATCCATTGGGAGTAACATCGGAGGATGTACAGATATTGTAAAAGAATTCCGGCATCCTGCAGCTCAAACACTGGGAAAACTCTGTCTTCAGAAGAGCCATAATAATTACTGTAGTCAGAAGGTAAACTGTGACTGCTACATCACCAGTCTATACATAGTTTCATCTACATAAGTTTGAGTCACTGGGTACATACATTACATTACTTATCCTGTACTGATCCCGAGTTACATTCTATATTATACTCCAGAGCTGCACTCACTATTCTGCTGGTGGAGTCACTGTGTACATACATTACATTACTTATTCTGTACTGATCCTGAGTTACATCCTGTATTATACTCCAGAGCTGTACTCACTATTCTGCTGGTGGAGTCACTGTGTAGATACATTACATTACTTATCCTGTACTGATCCTGAGTTACATCCTATATTATACTCCAGAGCTGCACTCACTATTCTGCTGGTGGAGTCACTGTGTACATACATTACATTACTTATCCTGTACTGATCCCGAGTTACATTCTATATTATACTCCAGAGCTGCACTCACTATTCTGCTGGTGGAGTCACTGTGTACATACATTACATCACTTATCCTGTACTGATCCTGAGTTACATCCTGTATTATACTCCAGAGCTGCACTCCCTATTCTGCTGGTGGAGTCACTGTGTACATACACTACATCACTTATCCTGTACTCATCCCGAGTTACATTCTATATTATACTCCAGAGCTGCACTCACTATTCTGCTGGTGGAGTCACTGTGTACATACATTACATTACTTATCCTGTACTGATCCTGAGTTACATCCTGTATTATACTCCAGAGCTGCACTCACTATTCTGCTGGTGGAGTCACTGTGTACATACATTACATTACTTATCCTGTACTGATCCCGAGTTACATTCTATATTATACTCCAGAGCTGCACTCACTATTCTGCTGGTGGAGTCACTGTGTACATACATTACATTACTTATCCTGTACTGATCCCGAGTTACATTTTATATTATACTCCAGAGCTGCACTCACTATTCTGCTGGTGGAGTCACTGTGTACATACATTACATTACTTATCCTGTACTGATCCTGAGTTACATCCTGTATTATACTCCAGAGCTGCACTCACTATTGGGGAAGTCACGGTGTACATACATGACATTACTTGTCTTATCCTAATTCTATTTGTCATTGGAAACAGTCAGCAAGCTTGTTGTAAGACACTCCCCTGATAGCTTAGCTGCTGCAATGCAGGAGGCAGCCAGTTTTTCCTTCACCAAATTACTGATGTAACTCAGGATCAGTACAATATAAGTAATGTAATGTATGTACACAGTGACTGCACCAGCAGAATAGTGAGTGCAGCTCTGGAGGTAATACAGGATGTAACTCAGGATCAGTACAGCATAAGTAATGTAATGTATGTACACAGTGACTGCGCCAGCAGAATAGTGAGTGCAGCTCTGGAGTATAATACAGGATGTAACTCAGGATCAGTACAGGATAAGTAATGTAATATATGTACACAGTGACTCCACCAGCAGAATACTGAGTGAAGCTCTGGAGTATAATACAGGATATAACTCAGGATCAGTACAGGATAAGTAATGTAATGTATGTACACAGTGACTCCACCAGCAGAATAGTGAGTGCAGCTCCGGAGTATAATACAGGATGTAACTCAGGATCAGTACAGGATAAGTAATGTAATGTATATACACAGTGACTCCACCAGCAGAATAGTGAGTGCAGCTCCGGAGTATAATACAGGATGTAACTCAGGATCAGTACAGGATAAGTAATATAATGTATGTACACAGTGACTCCACCAGCAGAATAGTGAGTGCAGCTCTGGAGTATAATACAGGATGTAACTCAGGATCAGTACAGGATTAGTAATGTAATGTATGTACACACTGACCCCACCAGCAGGATAGTGAGTGCAGCTCTGGAGTATAATACAGGATGTAACTCAGGATCAGTACAGGATTAGTAATGTAATGTATGTACACACTGACCCCACCAGCAGAATAGTGAGTGCAGCTCTGGAGTATAATACAGGATATAACTCAGGATCAGTATAGGATAAGTAATGTAGGAAAAAGCAAAGTATAGGAGCTGCACTGTAGCTTGCAGTGAGGGTGCTATCCTCAGGGGAGACTTGACATGAAACCCCAAATACGCACAATCGCAATCCAGAGGAAAAGAGGCAGCACTCCAATATTATAAAGATCCAAAATTTTTATTCACCCAACATAGAGGCAACTTTTCACCTTCCCATTGAAGGCATTTTCAAGCTCGAAAAGAGGGTCACACGACACAGCTCCCTGCTGCCTTGACCCCACTAAACCAGAAGCGCTCAGTTATTCCTGACTAGCACTAGGGGGGCATTTAGAGGAAGCTACAAGTTGCAGCAATACTTGGGAGCCTGTCCCGGTCCCCTTCCACCTATATTCCCCTCTTCTATGCAACAGATGCATCAAGTCCATTGAACATGTAAATTTGTAAGCAAAATCCAAGAAGTTGTATTCTCTTGCGCTAAATAGTCAAGACGATCGTTAAAGCCTCGACTCCGGCAAGCTTTGAAACACTTTCAATTTCTGGCGACCTTTACGAGAAAAGAACATCTCTGCAAACATATATTTCCTTTGGGTCTAATTAGAGACAATGCTCCAGCTGCAGAGGATATAGCCGACCTTCACATCCAGCTCCGCGGCAGCCCATGTTACATCTTTACCTGCTCTACAGCGGAGAGTCTTGTATATTACACTCATCCCTATGTCCCCGATATGTGCGCAGCTCCAAGTCATTGACATATTCCTTATTATTACCGATCCCGGGAGGTCTCATTTCCAGACAATAAAACAAATCAGGAAACTTTCGGGGCTGGGAACTTATACCAATGATATTAACCGGAGCCTCAGCTATTCCCAGTTTAGTAAAATTCCAAACATCTGGTATCTGGTAGTCCGACACTTTTACTGATATTCTAGGCTGGAGGACGACAAACGGGGGAGGTAAGACTAAGGGTATGTTCACACGAGGGCGTCCGTTACGGCTGAAATTACGGGGATGTTTCAGCCTGAAAACATCCCCGTAATTTCAGCCGTACCGGCATGTGCAGGCGCTTGAACGCCGCGTCAATTACGGCCGTAATTAGCGCTGCTATTCATTGGAGTCAATGAATAGCGGCTCCAATTACGGCCAAAGAAGTGACAGGTCACTTCTTCTACGCGGGCGTCTATTTACGCGCCGTCTTTTGACAGCGGCGCGTAATTACGCCTCGTGTGAACAGACAAACGTCTGCCCATTGCTTTCAATGGGCAGATGTTTGTCAGCGCTATTGAGGCGCTATTTTCAGACGTAATTCGGGGCAAAAACGCCCGAATTACGTCCGTAAATAGGCCGTGTGAACATACCCTCAGGGTATGTTCACACGGCCAAATTTCAGACGTATACGAGGCGTATTATGCCTCGTTTTACGTCTGAAAATACGGCTCCAATACGTCGGCAAACATCTGCCCATTCATTTGAATGGGTTTGCCGACGTACTGTGCAGACGACCTGTTATTTACGCGTCGTCGTTTGACAGCTGTCAAACGACGACGCGTAAAAATACAGCCTCGTCAAAAGAAGTGCAGGACACTTCTTTGGACGTTTTTGGAGCTGTTTTCTCATAGACTCCAATGAAAACAGCTCCAAAAACGGACGTAAAAAACGCCGCGAAAAATGCGAGTTGGTAAAAAAACGTCTGAAAAGCAGGGTCTGTTTTCCCTTGAAAACAGCTCTGGATTTTCAGACGTTTTTGTTGACTACGTGTGAACATACCCTCAGAGTTCCAAAAAACGGAGCAATTTGCTGGTACTCTCAATTAAAGCCATTGTACCGTTTTGTGGCTGTAGCTCTTATGCAAAACTATGCGTCTCTATGGTTACAGACTTCAAACAAACCTGTGCGCAGCCCAATACTAAAGCCCCACGTCTGTTTAATAGGTTGTGTCGGGCATTGCCGTTCATTCCAATTCCCTTTAATAGGAATGAACTGCAATACCAGACACAGTCTTTGGATAAATGTGGCACTGTTCCTAGAAAAAAAAATAGATACGTTTTTTCTAACCCTGGACTTACTCCCTAAACATTGATGGCCTATCCTAATGTTTGATTGGTGGGGTGCGGACTAACTTAAATGGCACTGAGCTGTAGTAAAAAGCACAGCGCCTGTATGGACGAGCTGTTATGCCTGTGTAAACAATGAAATGGCCCCATTTATTGTGTCGATCAGTAGGAGGCTCGATCCTCACTGATCAAATTTTGATCACCTCTCCTAAGGACTATAATAAATCCTGGAAAACAGGGTTAAAATCCTGAAAACCAGGCCATATTGGGATTCTATCTTTATAAAGCCAATTTCCCGACCTTCGAGCATTAACTGAATGAGTGTAAAAATCATACTCAATGTTAAATTGTGCTTGGCATTCAATAAGTGGCTGGCTATTCGCTATGTAAAAGTAGAAGTGATTCATCTCAGAGAACCGGCTTTACAGCAGACTCCGGAGGTCGGCAGAGGTAAGTGGAGCAGCTCCTTACAGAATCATCTAACTGCATATTGTACCGCTGGCTACCAACCAATCTCTGCCCCTCTGCCGTCCGGCTCGATAATTGCGACTGTCTGTATGCGGAGCCCGGCTGTGAAAAATACAAGAAACGCAATATTGTGCCGGACCTCGTTTTTAATTTTGCATATTTGTTTAAAGCAAACAAGGACAGGATATGTGCACAGGGTACGGAATACAAAATAATTCTTACCTGCATCTGGTTGAAACATGATCCATCCATTTCTGCAGAAACTGTAACAGGAGAAGCTTCACTGCAGCCCCTCCAGGACCTTTCATACCGTAATGTCAGTTTAGCAGTTCATTGGCAACTCAAACCGTTATTGTAAAAAAATATACATAAACCCTAAGCAGAAAAGGCTGGAGTTGCCACTATTGAGCCCTTCCGGCTTTTTCCAAACCCACACCCATTGAAGTCAATTAGAGAAATTGCCACAACATTTCGGGCATTCTGTATGGCACGTCTGTAAGGGCCTGTTCACATCAGCGTTCAGTTTACGTTGATGGGTTCCATCAGACCTTCCCATTGGAGGAACCCATCAACGGAAAGGCAAACGTTAACCATAGCTTCCTTTGCAAATGGTTTCCTATTGTCTTTTTTGGCCGAAACAATAGTGCAGTCGACTGCGCTATTGATTCCGCCAAAAAAATTGAATCCTTACGGAACGGAAACCGTTTGCAACGGAAGCATTACCATTGAAATGCAAATGGAAGCTTTGGTTTCTGTTTGCCTTTCCGTTCATGGGTTCCGTCAGAACTTTCCGTTGTTGGAACCCATCAACGGAAACCAAACTCTGATGAACAGGCCCTAAAGCATTGTGTGAAATGGACATTTTAAAATCCTGTTTGCTACATCAGATGATACATGTGAACACGGCCTCAAAACTCATGGCATCCACCATTTTCACACATAATGGTTGGCACAAGATTAAAGTCAAACTGAAGACTATATGTAGACTGTCATAGTGTGCTCACATTTTAGAGTCCATATTATGACCACAAGTACCTTCCACGGTTCTATGGAAGTGGACTAAGATCGCCATAGGATCCTACAGTGATCCAAGTTCAGTTGAACCGCGGGAGGTCCGGGTACTGCGGTCATAATACGGACTCTAAAATGCAGCCTTAAAGTGTTTTAGCTCGTAAAGTCGCAATGTTAAAGAGGATCTATCCCCTCTCGCGTCATGTCTGCTTTAGTAAATACTTGTATTCCCCATGAAATAACAATTCTAGAACATCTTTTCCTCGATCTCCACGCTATACCGTTCCTCTGTTAATTCTCCTAGAAATGTATGAATAAATTGACAATTAGAGTAGAGGAGCGGAGTGTCACGGCACCCCTGGACCGTTCTCATGGCACCCCAGTTGGAAACTACTGCTCTAGTACGATAAACCCCATTGTAAGTTAATGTCCTCGTTTTCAGTGGCATGTGTGCGACATGTGTTCTATGTGTGAGTGGCACATGTGTGGCATGGGTCCCATATTATTCATGTGTACAGTGCCCAGTCCTGGCCAAGAGTTTTGAAACAGACACAAATTTTGGTTTTCACAAAGTTTGCTGCTTCAGTTTTCACAGTGGCAATTTGCATTAACTCTAGATTGTTATGAAGCGTGATCAGATGAAATGCAATTAATTGCAAAGTCATTCTTTGACATGAAAATGATCTTAACCACAAAAAAAACCAACACATTTCCAGTGCATTTCAGCCCTGCCACAAAATGACCTGCTTTCAGGCCAGTGATCTTCCCATTAGCTCAGCAGAAAGTGTTAACGAGGACAAGGCAGCTGATATCACTCTGAATTATGCTGCTTAAAATCATTGTTTTCTTCTGTTAACCATGGTTACCTGCAAGGAAACATGCGTAGACAAAAGGCCTTTACAGGCAAGGATATTGCTGCTTGTAAGATTGCCCTTAAATCAACCATTTATCAGATCATCAAGAACTTCAATGAGAGAAAGTCAATGAAAGGGCACTATATACAGGGGGGCTATATGAGGGGCACTATCTACATAAGGCATTGTGTGAGGCACATTCTACAGGATGCATTGTGAATGTCACTATCTACAGGGGGCACTGTGTGTGGTGCTTTACTTCATAGTATTTGACACAATTGTATTCAGGGGCACAGTGTATGGTACTATTATATTTAGGGGAATAGTGTGTGGCCCCATGAGAAATTTATATTAGTTTATAGGTGTGGAAATTTTGGAAAAGTGAGGAGCCAAAGACATCTGTGTGGCAAACTCTGCAGAACTTGGTCGTGGTCGGGAAAAGTCATTATGGAGGTCTAGACCGGATGAAGAAAAAGAACGACTAGACGTCACCTGTGAGTCACTGAATGTAAATGTTTTATTCTCCCTGACTGATCAGTACTGTAGTCACTGTATGATCTGCAGCGAGATGATGGATGGTAGCATTCTTTTTTGTGAAACAGCAACTCCTTACCATTGCTCAGGCCATACTGGGAGATGCAGATTTTGACACAATACAAATTTATATGTATACCAAAAAAATGAGAGAGAACAAAAGAAAGGTGCTGCTATAAGGTAAATATCATCAGGATACATACAGGTGAAAAGACAGATAATTGTATACGTGATTATGTAGTTGTGACCAACTCACCTATTTTGGTTGTGCAGGGTAGTCGGCACAATTAAATTTTCATGTATTTGGCAGTGTATCACTGCATATAACCGATCCACAGTATGCAAAGCCTCCTGAGTTAACATGGGGTGTAGGTAGATACCAGACTTCTGCCGATGGTGAAGATAGTTAGGAATAATGTGAAAAAAAACAAAAAAATCCTTGTGGAGGCGCCAGATGAAGATGAAGACCCTAGAAGCCACATCAGCACCTACAGAAGTCATAGGCACTTACAAAGGTTATATCGGCCGCTGATATGACCTTGGTAGGAATGTTCGACTTCCGTATGGGCCGATCATATGAGCTTTGTGGGGCAGTAAGGAGATATTTTTAATGTCAAGGGGGCATTACTACTTTCTAGAGGGAACAAAAGGGGCATTATTACTTTATTGGGGGCACAACAGTGGCCATGATTACTACGTAGGGGCACAAAAGGGTCATTATTGCTGTGTGGGAGCACAAAGGGAGGGGGGACACTAAGAGGAGCACCATTATGGTTTGTGGCCTAAATGTGGCACTATTACCTAGTGGGGTACAAAATATGACACTTTTACTCTCTGGTGCACTATTATTTTATATAACTTATTTAGGGGTCTTGTCTAGGGTTTGAATTGATTTGCAGTCTGGTCTGGGGTCTGAATTTATTTCTATTACTAGGCAGGAATGGCTGGACAAGCTTAAAGCCATAGACGTCTTGGCAGGAAACTCTGCAGTTGTCAGGAAAAGTCGTCACGTCGGTTTGGGCTAGAGGGAGAAGAAAATACGTCACCTGTGAGTCACTGGATTTATAGAGGATCTGTCACCTCTCCTGACATGTCTGTTATAGTAAATTATTGTATTCCACATGAGATGATAATACTGGAGCATCTTAAAACTCATTGTTGTGCCATTCCTCTGTTCCTCTGTGCTTCCGGCATGAACGTCTGGTGCCCGGAGGCAGCCGGAGCAGCTGATCGGTGCGGGGTCCGGGTGCCTGAGCAGCTGATCGGCGCGGGTCCGGGTGCCGGAGCAGCTGATCGGCGCGGGGTCCGGGTGTCGGACCAGCACCAATCATATACGGATGACCTATCTGGTGGATAGGTCATCAGATGTCCGGTAGTGGAGAATCCCTGTTGTAAGAGTTGTAAGAAAAGATGCTCCAGAATTGTTACTTCATGGGGAATACATATATTTTCTTAAACAGGTCCAGAGAGCTGACGGATTCTCTTTAATCACATATTCTTCTTGTGACCGAGTCTGATCAGTTTTGTATTCTCTTGTCTGGTCTGCAGCGTGATAAAACTGTGTAGATCTGCTATGTGACTGCTATATTGTCAGTGTATGGTGGTATTATTTGTACAGTAGTAGCGTGCTGTTTTCCCCGACTGAAAAAGCGATGCCGGTCCTTGAGCGTATGGTTGGGTTTTTCTATATTACAATATTATTTTCCTTCTTATGTTGCTGATGTATTTACATATTTAAAGGAGATGTAAGGGGCTTGGCAAAGCAAACCTACACGCAGCGCCTGTTGTTGATCGGCGCTCGTTTGCTCCTTTCACAAGGAGCTTTGTATGGGGACGTTATTATGGATTACTCGTTACTACGATGGCTCGTCCCCATACATTATCATCATGTCGGCAGCGCGTCTCCACGTTTACACAGAGAGAGGTGCGCTGCCGGCAACGATAATATTTTCAATATTTAAAATTATAAGATGCGTTTGCTCGTTCATCTGCTGATCGCTGATTCTTTGAATGCTCGTTTGCCTGATAATTGGCAAGTCTAAAAGGGGCTTTAAAGAGGCTCTGTCACCAGATTTTGCAGCCCCTATCTGCTATTGCAGCAGATCGGCGCTGCAATGTAGATTACAGTAACGTTTTTATTTTTAAAAAACGAGCATTTTTGGCCAAGTTATGACTATTTTTGTAGTTATGCAAATGAGGCTTGCAAAAGTCCAAGTGGGTGTGTTTAAAAGTAAAAGTCCAAGTGGGTGTGTTTAAAAGTAAAAGTCCAAGTGGGCGTGTATTACGTGCGTACATCGGGGCGTTTTTAATACTTTTACTAGCTGGGCGTTCTGACGAGAAGTATCATCCACTTCTCTTCAGAACGCCCAGCTTCTGGCAGATCACGCTGTGACGTCACTCACAGGTCCTGCATCGTGTCGGCCACATCGGCACCAGAGGCTACAGTTGATTCTGCAGCAGCATCAGCGTTTGCAGGTAAGATCGACTTACCTGCAAACGCTGATGCTGCTGCAGAATCAACTGTAGCCTCTGGTGCCGATGTGGCCGACACGATGCAGGACCTGTGAGTGACGTCACAGATCTGCACTGTCAGAAGCTGGGCGTTCTGAAGAGAAGAGGATGTTACTTCTCTTCAGAGCGCCCAGCTAGTAAAAGTAGTAAAAACGCCCCGATGTACGCACATAATACACGCCCAGTTGGACTTTTACTTTTAAACACACCCACTTGGACTTTTGCAAGCCTCATTTGCATAACTACAAAAATGGTCATAACTTGGCCAAAAATGCTCGTTTTTTAAAAATAAAAACGTTACTGTAATCTACATTGCAGCGCCGATCACATGCAATAGCAGATAGGGGTTGCAAAATCTGGTGACAGAGCCTCTTTAATCTTGCCCCCATGCTTTACACTGCAGATCACATTGTTCAGATTGGCTGCTGTGTAGAAGCACAAGCTCAGCACATGGAAAGAGTATTTCTATTACAGCGAGGACAGAATGATTATAAACTACAAGTAATTAAACCTCCAGTGAGGAACAGAAGATTATCAGGATTGATCGACTGACAGGAGGAGCCACAATAAGGGGGAGGGGATTAAACTTTAAACCATTTTAATGTCTCAATGTAAACTTGACAATTTGTGGGTCAGGTTGTAAAATGCCGGACAGAATATACATTGATATATAGCAAATGAAACAATGTGTAACAAGAAGAAAGTAACACAGCAAATAATGCAGCTCTTCAAGATTCTCACTGAACTTTATGCCATACGCTTTCTAAGGCCGGCCGTAGTGGAAAGCCACCCAGAGGCAAAACGAATACTGTCCTAATACTTCTCACAGCTGAGAGTTTGCTACACTTGTATCCAGTTCAGAAAATCCTCTGTGCGCTAAATCCATCAGCAGCACAGATCCCTCTCCTCTGAGTGCAGGTAAAATACATCAACCGAGAGTCAAGGCTGTTTAGCTCTACAAGGTTTATCTACACTGACACATTGTAACAACCTATTAGCTTTGTGAGCAGAACTCAGTCAGCACTGGTTTTAGCCCTTGCATTTAAATATGATTGTGTAGGTGTAAGCGGCATCTTCCTTACCCTCCAGTAGCCTGTAGTCCTCCTTTGCGATACCAAAAAAATAAATAAAATTCTAAATAGATAAAGAGGGAGAGGAGGGGGATGCAGCTGCAGTATTTCTCCCTCAGTGTTTTAATGCAAAGGGGGTGGGAGCAGCGGAGAAAACATCTGGTTGGCTTAAACCACCGCTCTGACATCACACCAGTTATAGGCCGACAAAGAGAGAACATGTTCATTTACCGAAACCAGAAGAGGAGGGAAAAGACCCAAAATCTCCAGGTTACACAACATTCCTGCAATGCGGCATCTGATACACATCAGCTGGATGGCGATTTTTTTGGGGGTTGGCTGAACAATAGGAACGCATTAAGGCCTATAGAAATGTAAATATATATGTATGAATAAATAAAATTTAAAATAAACTCTGTTCATTCCCAAATTTGGATCATTCCATCCCAATAACAGGTTGCCAGCAGCGACGGGACAACCGAATGGTAATTGACGCCAACGCAGGCGCTCCCATGGCTGGGGAGCTTTTGAATGATTTTGGATGTATGGTAGTTGTAAAAGACGACGCTCCCTTCAGAACTCCCCGTTACGACGATGGATCCGTCCGGAGAGAACTCGCATCCCACGGCAAATCCTACCACCTGTTTGAAAGAGACAAAGCATCTTAATGAGTTTTCCTGCACAGATAATCCTCTCCTCTCACCGGATCGCTGCAAAAAACATTTCTTTTTACTATAAACAATAGGAAGGCGCCTCGGCTCCCGCTACTCCTCTACTTACACCGACGGAGCCGTAATAAAGGCCATAAATTCAATGTGTTCGACAACTTTGTTGCTGTTTTACAAGGCTGCGGAGAGATGATAGAATACGCAGAGGGAGAAATCAGAATAATCTTTGTAGAGAGAACCTCCGGCTTCTGGATCTCCTGCTGGGTCCTGACTCCTCAACTGATCCTCAGTATTAAAGCCACACCCCCCCCCCCCGGTCCCGGGACAACATTTTAAATATGATGGGGTATATGGAGTAATATTACCTGGTGCCCTCCAGTTCTGCCTCTCTGCCGTGGCTCTGCCTTTTTTGGGTCCCCCTAAGCGCTTCTTAGATTATGAGTCTGAGACACGCCCACTGTTCTTGGATTGGCCAGAGCTGCTCACGTGAGCAGTTCTGTCCAATTAGTGACCAGAGGGAGTGTCTTAAGACGAGCTGGGGCATTTTGAGACAACACAGAGGGGACCCTAAAACGGCAGATCCATGGCAGAGGGGTACAACTGGAGGGCAACCGGTAATATTACTCCATATACACCATCACATTTATAATTTTGTCCTGAGAACGGCCCGGAAGGGTCGCTTTAAGAAACGCGAAAAATAATACATCTAACGGTGGATCTATGTCATTGGAAAGCACAGACATACATACGGTAATTCACTTTTACACGGCTTCCATCTGAAATAGTAAACCTGATGAATAACAAATAGCTCAGCAGCTTCTTAATACATTTTACCTTTCAATTCCGTGCCATTTTCAAGATCTCGGATTGCTGTCGGTGAGTGGAAACACTCTTGTGTACATCCTAAGACAGTAAACCCATCCGAACCTAGATCTAGACATGACACAGCTGAGGGATTATATCCATCCTGGTGTATAATCAGAGGCTGAAAATTCATGTAGACCTAATTCTTTTCACAGCTGATGGTTTGCTACAATTGTATCCAGTCTAGACCATACTCTGTGAGCTAAACATACCCGCAGCAGAAATCTCTCTTCAGTTCTGAGAGTTTGCTACAATGTATCAGGTAAATGTATTGGGTGAATTAAGACGCTGAAGAATTGCCTCGGCGTTTCGGTGTAGATTCCACACTAAAAATGCAGCGATTTACAGTACAATTTACGTGGATGAGGTTTTTAAAAGCATCAGCACGGAATGGAGGACATGCTTACGATTTTCCAGTCCGCAGCATCTCAATGAAGATTTTGCAACTAAATCCGCGTTGGAGAGTATGACACGTTTGGCGTTACCCTATTACTCTGGAAATCTGACTGTTTAGCTCAAAGAGGATTGGCAAAACAATTGTAACAAACCCTCAGCTGTGACAAGCAATAGGTTTGTATGGGTGCAGCAAGCAGAGATTATGAAATGAAGAATCGAAACACATATTAGAAAGTTGCAAAAATTTTATTCTATATTGATTAAGCTTTATTTACCATGGAGTACGAGACGATATTAAAAAAAATAGCAAAAATTAGCAGTACAAGAAAAAAAAATTCAGTATCTAAAAACCCGCAGCCTGAAAACCAAATATGAACTTGTATTTCTGAAGACTCCTGAACTCACAGCCACAGGTAAAACATTTACATTCAGACACCGAGCTCAACATGAATAATAAATGATCCAGACATCGATCGCTGAGCGCGGCTTACTGAATGGCAGGATCTATTGTCTATAACCTACGGCGCTCGTTTTATGTACGCAGCCCAGGAAATACACTAAAATCTACCTTTATAATAAAGTGCGTGGATTTAAAGGGAAAAGTTCTGTGATTATTTCGCAAGTCGTTTACTGTGACCTCCTGTACATAGGAACAGCCGGGAAACTGACTGTTCACTGCAGGGTGTCGTATCCAAGACATGCTGGGTCGATGCCTCCTAATACATCAGATATAAGAGAAAGCACTAAATAATATCAACCTCCAAGGAATTTCCCACCACAATTAACATGGAGAGGCAACAAAATGTCAGCACAGAAATATATTCAATCTACAGTCTCAGGATGGAGAATTGTGGGCAATGTGAACCACTACTGAGTAATGCGCTGGGACGTCTATGAGTTATATAGGGGAGTGGGGGAAGGAAAGTGACAACTGTCCTGAAAACATTGTAAGGTCACACAAGGAGTTGTTCTTTTCTGGGCTCACTTTGGTGAAGCTAATTATACCAGCAACAGCTAAACTGCCCTCTATTGCTAATGTTATTAGTAAAATAATATTATAAATCAGAATATAACTACTATAATACTGCTCCCTATATACAAGAATACAACTACTATAATACTGCTCCTATATACAAGAATATAACTACTATAATACTGCTCCTATATACAAGAATATAACTACTATAATACTGCCCCTATATACAAGAATATAACTACTATAATACTGCCCCCTATATACAAGAATATAACTACTAGAATACTGCCCCCATATACAAGAATATAACTACTATAATACTGCTCCTATATACAAGAATAGAACTACTATAATACTGCTCCTATATACAAGAATATAACTACTATAATACTGCTCCTATATACAAGAATATAACTACTATAATACTGCCCCCTATATACAAGAATATAACTACTATAATACTGCCCCCTATATACAAGAATATAACTACTATAATACTGCCCCTATATACAAGAATATAACTACTATAATACTGCTCCTATATACAAGAATATAACTACTATAATACTGTCCCCTATATACAAGAATATAACTACTATAATACTGCCCCCTATATACAAGAATATAACTACTATAATACTGCCTCCTATATACAAGAATATAACTACTATAATACTGGTCCCCTATATACAAGAATATAACTACTATAATACTGCTCCTATATACAAGAATATAACTACTATAATACTGCTCCTATATACAAGAATATAACTACTATAATACTGCCCCTATATACAGGAATATAACTACTATAATACTGCTCCTATATACAAGAATATAACTACTATAATACTGCTCCTATATACAAGAATATAACTACTATAATACTGCCCCTATATACAGGAATATAACTACTATAATACTGCTCCTATATACAAGAATATAACTACTATAATACTGCCCCCTATATACAGAATATAACTACTATAATACTGCTCCTATATACAAGGATATAGCTACTATAATACTGCCAACTATATACAAGAATATAACTACTATAATACTGCCCCTATCTATAAGAATATAACTACTATAATACTGCCCCCTATATACAAGAATATAACTACTATAATACTGCCTTCTATATACAAGAATATAACTACTATAATACTGCTCCCTATATACAAGAATATAACTACTATAATACTGCCCCTATATACAAGAATATAACTACTATAATACTGCTCCTATATACAAGAATATAACTACTATAATACTGCCTCCTATATACAAGAATATAACTACTATAATACTGCCCCCTATATACAAGAATATAACTACTATAATACTGCTCCTATATACAAGAATATAACTACTATAATACTGCCCCTATATACAAGAATATAACTACTATAATACTGCCTCCTATATACAAGAATATAACTACTATAATACTGGTCCCCTATATACAAGAATATAACTACTATAATACTGCTCCTATATACAAGAATATAACTACTATAATACTGCTCCTATATACAAGAATATAACTACTATAATACTGCCCCTATATACAGGAATATAACTACTATAATACTGCTCCTATATACAAGAATATAACTACTATAATACTGCTCCTATATACAAGAATATAACTACTATAATACTGCCCCTATATACAGGAATATAACTACTATAATACTGCTCCTATATACAAGAATATAACTACTATAATACTGCCCCCTATATACAGAATATAACTACTATAATACTGCTCCTATATACAAGGATATAGCTACTATAATACTGCCAACTATATACAAGAATATAACTACTATAATACTGCCCCTATCTATAAGAATATAACTACTATAATACTGCCCCCTATATACAAGAATATAACTACTATAATACTGCCTTCTATATACAAGAATATAACTACTATAATACTGCTCCCTATATACAAGAATACAACTACTATAAGGCTGGGTTCACACGTGGCGGAATTTCACTTAAATTCCGCTGCGGACACTCCGCAGCGTTAATCCGCAACTGAGCCGTTTCTCCATTGACTTCCACTTTAATTTAGCAGTGTTCGTTTAGACGATGCGTAAAATTCCGCTGCGGAGCATAGGCTGCGGAGCGGAATTTGGTGTCCGCAGCATGCTCTGTCTGTTGCGGAGCAGTGGCGGACTGGTTGCGGACTCATGGCGGAATTTCTCCATTGACTTCAATGGAGATTCTAATTTCCGCAATGAAGTCCGCAGCTGTCATGCACATGTTATGTGTGCTGCGGATGCGTCTTGCTTTTTTAACTTGACATTTCTTCATTCTGGCTGGACCTATGTATTTCTAGGTCTACAGCCAGACTGAGGAAGTCAATGGGGCTCCCGTAATGACGGGAGCGTTGCTAGGAGACGTCAGTAAATAGTCACTGTCCAGGGTGCTGAAAGAGTTAAGCGATCGGCAGTAACTGTTTCTGCACCCTGGACAGTGACTACCGATCCCAATATACAGCAACCTGTAAAAAAAATTGAAGTTCATACTTACCGAGAACTCCCTGCTTCTGTCTCCAGTCCGGCCTCCCAGGATGACGTTTCAGTCTAAGTGACGGCTGCAGCCAATCACAGGCCAATTACAGGCTGCAGCGGTCACATGGACTGCCGCGTCATCCAGGGAGGTCGGGCTGGATGCCGAAGGAGGGACGCGTCACCAAGACAACGGCCGGTAAGTATGAATTTCTTTGACTTTCACAAGGGAAAGTGCTGTCCCTTCTCTCTATCCTGCACTGATAGGGAGAAGGGAAGTACTTTTACCGCAGTCCGCAGCAGCTAGTCCGCATCAATTTACTGCACATTTTGGGCAGATCCGCAGCAGAATCTGCAACGCAGATTCTGTGCGGCATTGATGCGGACAGTTGCGGAGGAAATCCGCCACGTGTGGCCATGCCCTAATACTGCTCCTATATACAAGAATATAACTACTATAATACTGCTCCTATATACAAGAATATAACTACTATAATACTGCCCCCTATATACAAGAATATTACTACTATAATACTGCCCCCTATATACAAGAATATAACTACTATAATACTGCTCCTATATACAAGAATATAACTACTATAATACTGCCCCTATATACAAGAATATAACTACTATAATACTGCCCCCTATATACAAGAATATAACTACTATAATACTGCTCCTATATACAAGAATATAACTACTATAATACTGCTCCTATATAAAAGAATATAACTACTATAATACTGCCCCTATATACAAGAATATAACTACTATAATACTGCTCCTATATACAAGAATATAACTACTATAATACTGCCCCCTATATACAGGAATATAACTACTATAATACTGCTCCTATATACAAGAATATATCTACTATAATACAGCCCCTATATACAAGAATACACCTACTATAATACTGCCCCTATATACAAGAATATAACTATTATAATACTGCCCCCTATATACAAGAATATAACTACTATAATACTGCCCCTATATACAAGAATATAACTACTATAATACTGCCCCCTATATACAAGAATATAACTACTATAATACTGCCCCCTATATACAAGAATATAACTACTATAATACTGCTCCTATATACAAGAATATAACTACTATAATACTGCTCCTATATACAAGACTATAACTACTATAATACTGCCCCCTATATACAAGAATATAACTACTATAATACTGCCCCTATATACAAGAATATAACTACTATAATACTGCCCCTATATACAAGAATATAACTACTATAATACTGCTCCTATATACAAGACTATAACTACTAGAATACTGCCCCCTATGGACAAGAATAGTGGTACACTAAGGTACACATACATTACCTTGTGCCCTTCAAACCTCCTCTTCTTATTTATTTTGTATGGGCGCTGGGTGGAGAATAAGGCAATGTAGTTTCCATTAGTCTGTGCTGCAAACACGTTCTCCTTCGGGTGCAGAGCAAGACTTGGGCAGGTATATCTTTCCTTAAACAAAAAAAGGGAGATACATGAACATTTTAATTTCTGAAGAAATTGTATGTGATATTCTCGTGTGTCGCTGTATGCAGTTGCTGAACCACAGAATCCACCGGTGACATGTAATAATCATGCTGTAAAATCTATGACCCAAAACATTCTTGTTTACACTCGGACCTAGTGCTGCTCACACAGCTGAGTGTTTGTTACAATGCACTAATAAATGCTTTGTGAGCCAAGCACAGCAGCACAAATCTCTCTCCGGTCCTGGACTCTCGGCTGATAGTTCTTACCTACATTGATACACTGTAACAAACCCATTAGTGGTGTAAGCAGGATTACGTCAGGACAGACTTGCAGCCTCTGAATCTAAAGATTAATGTTTCTGTTCACTAACAGCAAGCAGATATCCTAAAGTGTAGCTTAACGTTTAACAAACTTCTGACATGTGATAGTGACATGTGACGGGTTCAGTGTCAGCGGGACCTGCGTATTGGATCACATTATTACTTAGATGTGATCGGTAACAGGTGGATCCTGCATGTCAGAGACAGGCAGGACCCGCTGACACTGAACCCGTCAGTCCCACTGACCTGACGGATTCAGGTCTCAGCACTAGACACAGCTGCTCTGTATAAAGGATACAAAGCAGCTGTATCTCAAAAAGTTAAAATAATTTTTCATAAAAACAAATTAGAAAGTTGCACCAAACACACTGATAGACATTTTTATTAAAAGAAAAAGGAATAAAATCGCTTTCGACGGTGTACATAGGCTATAAGGTGGTCTCTCCCATAGAACAGCGGCACCAGGACAACTATAAGATGCTGATAAAGGGTTAAACTAGTGGGTGCTCAAAGCTCCAAGAGGTTGGGGATTGGTATACTGTGACTGGCATCCAGCTGAAACGGACATTTGGGAGGAATCAACTGTCAGCCTATCGGAATTGCTGAGAGAACTCCAGGCCCAGATGATTGGGTAAGAGCAGCTCATAATGCTCCTCCCACATGTCCTTTTCAGCTGGATGCCCGGCAGCGTGTACAGCCTCCTATACTGTGCCCATGAGATGAATAGTAACCCTTTATTACCTACGCCCTTCAGCTATGGTAAAACTACAACAGCTAGCATGCTGGGAGTTATAGTTCCACAACAGTGGCTGCATATGGCAATCATCAGAAGTGAAAACCAGCTTAGAGTCTTACTTTTATGAAAAATAACCTAAAAAATATACGTATCAGTTTCAAGCTCCCCCGATAAGATGAAGTCAAGTGTCCCTCATTGTCGACTTCACTTATGACGAGAATCTGACGCTTCACATTTAATACAATCTCATGAATTGCAATCAATAAATAACACTCACACAGTATCGGGCCTGGCGGCGGCGGGACGGGGGAATATTAATCGGTTCTACTACAAGTCAGCGTTATTTTCCACATGGTAGACTCTGTAGATGCTCATTATACTGAGGACTATCGAGGCGGCTTTCAGCTCCGCATGAACTTACATTTCTAAATGCTGAAGCTTCGGTGTGTCCTTGAAAATGTACAAATAGATGAAATGTGGTATTTTACATGAGATACTGAAAGTCCACACTTGATCCCTATTCTTTTTTTATTTTTTATCTAAATAGGTCAAAATTCTGTGCTGCTTATTTTTTTTAAATATATGTTTAAAGTGATTTTCTGATACAGAGCTCCAAATCCCCAGCATAGAGTTAAATGATCAAATTTTACCTGCCTGCAGCCACCACTAGGGGGAGCATACTGCTTACTGATAAGGTGGCGGGAAGGATTGGCAGAATGACAAGGCGGCGGGAAGGATTGGCAGAATGACAAGGCGGCGGGAAGGCTTGGCAGAATGAAAGGGTGGCGGGAAGGTTTGGCAGAATGACAGGGTGGCGGGAAGGTTTGGCAGAATGACAGGGTGGCATGAAGGTTTGGCAGAATGACAGGGTGGCGGGAAGGTTTGGCAGAATGACAAGGTGGCGGGAAGGTTTGGCAGAATGACAAGGTGGCGGGAAGGTTTGGCAGAATGACAAGGTGGCGGGAAGGTTTGGCAGAATGACAAGGTGGCGGGAAGGTTTGGCAGAATGACAAGGTGGCGGGAAGGTTTGGCAGAATGACAAGGTGGCGGGAAGGATTGGCAGAATGACAAGGTGGCGGGAAGGATTGGCAGAATGACAAGGTGGCGGGAAGGATTGGCAGAATGACAAGGTGGCGGGAAGGATTGGCAGAATGACAAGGTGGCGGGAAGGATTGGCAGAATGACAAGGTGGCGGGAAGGATTGGCAGAATGACAAGGTGGCGGGAAGGATTGGCAGAATGACAAGGTGGCGGGAAGGATTGGCAGAATGACAAGGTGGCGGGAAGGATTGGCAGAATGACAAGGTGGCGGGAAGGATTGGCAGAATGACAAGGTGGCGGGAAGGATTGGCAGAATGACAAGGTGGCGGGAAGGATTGGCAGAATGACAAGGTGGCGGGAAGGATTGGCAGAATGACAAGGTGGCGGGAAGGATTGGCAGAATGACAAGGTGGCGGGAAGGATTGGCAGAATGACAAGGTGGCGGCAAGGATTGGCAGAATGACAAGGTGGCGGGAAGGATTGGCAGAATGACAAGGTGGCGGGAAGGATTGGCAGAATGACAAGGTGGCGGGAAGGATTGGCAGAATGACAAGGTGGCGGGAAGGATTGGCAGAATGACAAGGTGGCGGGAAGGATTGGCAGAATGACAAGGTGGCGGGAAGGATTGGCAGAATGACAAGGTGGCGGGAAGGATTGGCAGAATGACAAGGTGGCGGGAAGGATTGGCAGAATGACAAGGTGGCGGCAAGGATTGGCAGAATGACAAGGTGGCGGGAAGGAATGGCAGAATGACAAGGTGGCGGGAAGGATTGGCAGAATGACAAGGTGGTGGGAAGGATTGGCAGAATGACAAGGTGGTGGGAAGGATTGGCAGAATGACAAGGTGGCGGGAAGGATTAGCAGAATGACAAGGTGGCGGGAAAAGTTTGGCAGAATGACAAGGTGTGACTGCTGCCAAGCCGTTATTCCTTCTGCTATTTGGGCAGTGCCAATTCAGCTTTTAGCTAAGGGTCTGATTCATGTCTGACAATCTGGTTACTAGGGGTCCATTACGAAGTAACCACAGACTTTTTTGAAGAAACTTCCTAGCAACCAGTTTCAGATTAATCAAATCTTCAGCTCAAAGCGTAATTGCCACTGAACTGGAAGCCAAAAACTATCTGAAACAATAGATTTGCAAAAAAACATTACTTAAAAAAGGTAAAGTAAATCTAAAGTTTACCCAATCTCCATTCATTGTGCATTGAATGCAGTCTATTGTTCCATGTTATCAGTTATTTCCGGCACAGGAGAGTATTATTCTATTGAGATGCCATATAAGAAGTTCACAACACCTCCATCCCCCGTGACTTGGTTTCATATATATCCAGACATTTACAGCCATATGTGTGCTCATTGTAGTGGCAGTAATGGCATCAAGAAATACGAGACTTACATGAAATATCTGATTGGAGATTTTTGCAGTTGTGGCAAAATCCCAAGCAATGATAGTGCGGTCAGCAGAGTCACGACTCACACAGTCTGTTGTGCTCAGAAATTCTCTACCGTCAGCGAGGAAGAGGAGGTCGAAGTGTTGCTGCACAGCTGCTGTGTACACGTGGATCTCCTATATGATAAATACAAGGAGAGAATATTCGGTTTAGTTGGAGATTAACCAGGACACACATATATATATATATATATATATATATATATATATATATATATATATATACACACACACACACACACACACACACACACACACCATACTACACATATAGCAAAATCACACTTATACAATAGTATAACTACTATAATACTTCCCCCCACGTACAAGACTATAACTAGCATAATATTGCCCCTTAATACAAGAATGTAAATACTATAATACTGCCCCCTATATACAAGAATATAACTACTATAATACTGCTCATATATACAAGAATATAACTACTATAATACTGCCTCCTATATACAAGAATATGACTACTATAATACTGCCTCCTATATACAAGAATATAACTACTATAATACTGCCTCATATATACAAGAATATAACTACTATAATACTGCCCCCTATATACAAGAATATAACTACTATAATACTGCCCCCTATATACAAGAATATAACTACTATAATACTGCCGCTATATACAAGAATATAACTACTATAATACTGCCCCCTATATACAAGAATATAACTACTATAATACTGCCTCATATATACAAGAATATAACTACTATAATACTGCCCCCTATATACAAGAATATAACTACTATAATACTGCTCCTATGTACAAGAATATAACTACTATAATACAGCACCTATATACAAGAATATAACTACTATAATACTGCCCCCTATATACAAGAATATAACTACTATA
Organism: Rhinoderma darwinii; assembly: GCF_050947455.1. NCBI lineage: Eukaryota > Metazoa > Chordata > Amphibia > Anura > Rhinodermatidae > Rhinoderma > Rhinoderma darwinii. The sequence goes on along the minus strand of NC_134698.1, from coordinate 78,217,923 downwards.
ATACTGCCCCTATATACAGGAATATAACTACGATATAATACTGCCCCTATATACAAGAATATAACTACTATAATACTGCCCCCTATGTACAAGAATATAACTACTATAATACTGCTTCCTATATACAAGAATATAACTACTATAATACTGCCCCTATATACAAGAATATAACTAATATAATACTGCCCCCTATATACAAGAATATAACTACTATAATACTGCCCCCTATATACAAGAATATAACTACTATAATACTGCTCCTATATACAAGAATATAACTACTTTAATACTGCCCCTATATACAAGAATATAACTACTATAATACTGCTCCTATATATAAGAATATAACTACTATAATACTGCCCCCTATATACAAGAATATAACTACTATAATACTGCCCCCTATATACAAGAATATAACTACTATAATACTGCTCCTATGTACAAGAATATAAGTACTATAATACTGCTCCTATATACAATAGAACTACTATAATACTGCCCCCTATATACAAGAATATAACTACTATAATACTGCCCCCTATATACAAGAATATAACTACTATAATACTGCCCCTATATACAAGAATATAACTAATATAATACTGCTCCTATATACAAGAATATAACTACTATAATACTGCCCCCTATATACAAGAATATAACTACTATAATACTGCCCCTATATACAAGAATATAACTACTATAATACTGCCCCTATATACAACAATATAACTACTATAATACTGCCCTCTATATACAAGAATATAACTACTATAATACTGCCCCTATATACAAGAATATAACTACTATAATACTGCCCCTATATACAAGAATATAACTACTATAATACTGCCCCCTATATACAAGAATATAACTACTATAATACTGCTCCTATATACAAGAATATAACTACTATAATACTGCCTCTATATACAAGAATATAACTACTATAATACTGCCCCCTATATACAAGAATATAACTACTATAATACTGCCTCTATATACAAGAATATAACTACTATAATACTGCCCCCTATATACAAGAATATAACTACTATAATACTGCTCCCTATAAACAAGAATATAACTACTATAATACTGTCCCCTATATACAAGAATATAACTACTATAATACTGCCCCCTATATACAAGAATATAACTACTATAATACTGCCCCCTATATACAAGAATATAACTACTGTAATACTTCCCCTATATACAAGAATATAACTACTATAATACTGCCCTCTATATACAAGAATATAACTACTATAATACTGCCCCCTATATACAAGAATATAACTACTGTAATACTGCTTCTATACACAAGAATATAACTACTATAATACTGCCCCCTATATACAAGAATATAACTACTATAATACTGCCCCCTATATACAAGAATATAACTACTATAATACTGCCGCTATATACAAGAATATAACTACTATAATACTGCCCCCTATATACAAGAATATAACTACTATAATACTGCCTCATATATACAAGAATATAACTACTATAATACTGCTCCTATGTACAAGAATATAACTACTATAATACAGCACCTATATACAAGAATATAACTACTATAATACTGCCCCCTATATACAAGAATATAACTACTATAATACTGCCCCTATATACAGGAATATAACTACGATATAATACTGCCCCTATATACAAGAATATAACTACTATAATACTGCCCCCTATGTACAAGAATCTAACTAATATAATACTGCCCCCTATATACAAGAATATAACTACTATAATACTGCTTCCTATATACAAGAATATAACTACTATAATACTGCCCCTATATACAAGAATATAACTAATATAATACTGCCCCCTATATACAAGAATATAACTACTATAATACTGCCCCCTATATACAAGAATATAACTACTATAATACTGCTCCTATATACAAGAATATAACTACTTTAATACTGCCCCTATATACAAGAATATAACTACTATAATACTGCTCCTATATATAAGAATATAACTACTATAATACTGCCCCCTATATACAAGAATATAACTACTATAATACTGCCCCCTATATACAAGAATATAACTACTATAATACTGCTCCTATGTACAAGAATATAAGTACTATAATACTGCTCCTATATACAATAGAACTACTATAATACTGCCCCCTATATACAAGAATATAACTACTATAATACTGCTCCTATATACAAGAATATAACTACTATAATACTGCCCCCTATATACAAGCATATAACTACTATAATACTGCCCCTATATACAAGAATATAACTACTATAATACTGCCCCTATATACAAGAATATAACTACTATAATACTGCCCTCTATATACAAGAATATAACTACTATAATACTGCCCCTATATACAAGAATATAACTACTATAATACTGCCCCTATATACAAGAATATAACTACTATAATACTGCCCCCTATATACAAGAATATAACTACTATAATACTGCTCCTATATACAAGAATATAACCACTATAATACTGCTCATATATACAAGAATATAACCACTATAATACTACCACTATATACAAGAATATAACTACTATAATACTGCCCCCTATATACAAGAATATAACTACTATAATACTGCTCCTATATACAAGAATATAACTACTATAATACTGCCTCTATATACAAGAATATAACTACTATAATACTGCACCCTATATACAAGAATATAACTACTATAATACTGCCTCTATATACAAGAATATAACTACTATAATACTGCCCCCTATATACAAGAATATAACTACTATAATACTGCTCCCTATAAACAAGAATATAACTACTATAATACTGTCCCCTATATACAAGAATATAACTACTATAATACTGCCCCCTATATACAAGAATATAACTACTATAATACTGCCCCCTATATACAAGAATATAACTACTGTAATACTTCCCCTATATACAAGAATATAACTACTATAATACTGCCCTCTATATACAAGAATATAACTACTATAATACTGCCCCCTATATACAAGAATATAACTACTGTAATACTGCTTCTATACACAAGAATATAACTACTATAATACTGTTCCTATGTAAAAGAATATAACTACTATAATACTGCCCCCTATATACAAGACTATAACTACTATAATACTGCCCCTATATACAAGAATATAACTACTATAATACTGTTCCTATGTACAAGAATATAACTACTATAATACTGCCTCCTATATACAAGAATATAACTACTATAATACTGCTCCTATATACAAGAATATAACTACTATAATACTGGTCCCCTATATACAAGAATATAACTACTATAATACTGCCCCCTATATACAAGAATATAACTACTATAATACTGCCCCCTATATACAAGAATATAACTACTATAATACTGCCCCTATACACAAGAATATAACTACTATCATACTGCTCCTATATACAAGAATATAACTACTATAATACTGCCCCCTATATACAAGAATATAACTACTATAATACTGCCCCTATACACAAGAATATAACTACTATCATACTGCTCCTATATACAAGAATATAACTACTACAATACTGCCCCTATATACAAGAATATAACTACTATAATACTGCCCCTATATACAAGAATATAACTACTATAATACTGGTCCCCTACATACAAGAATATAACTACTATAATACTGCCCCCTATATACAAGAATTTAACTACTATAATACTGCTCCTATATACAAGAATATAACTACTATAATACTGCCCCTTATATACAAGAATATAACTACTATAATACTGGTCCCCTATATACAAGAATATAACTACTATAATACTGCCCCCTATATACAAGAATATAACTACTATAATACTTCCCCCTATATACAAGAATATAACTACTATAATACTGCCCCCTATATACAAGAATATAACTACTATAATACTGCCCCTATATACAAGAATATAACTACTATAATACTGGTCCCCTATATACAAGAATATAACTACTATAATACTGCCCCCTATATACAAGAATTTAACTACTATAATACTGCTCCTATATACAAGAATATAACTACTATAATACTGCCCCCTATATACAAGAATATAACTACTATAATACTGGTCCCCTATATACAAGAATATAACTACTATAATACTGCCCCCTATATACAAGAATATAACTACTATAATACTGCCCCCTATATACAAGAATATAACTACTATAATACTGCCCCCTATATACAAGAATATAACTACTATAATACTACCCCTATATACAAGAATATAACTACCATAATACTGCCTCCTATATACAAGAATATAACTACTATAATACTGCCCCCTATATACAAGAATATAACTACTATAATACTGCCCCCTATATACAAGAATATAACTACTATAATACTGCCCCTATATACAAGAATATAAGTACTATAATACTGCCCCCTATATACAAGAATATAACTACTATAATACTGCCCCCTATATACAAGAATATAACTACTATAATACTGCTCCTATATACAAGAATATAACTACTATAATACTGCCCACTATATACAAGAATATAACTACTATAATACTGCCCCTATATACAAGAATATAATTACTATAATACTGCCCCCTATATACAAGAATATAACTACTATAATACTGCTCCTATATACAAGAATATAACTACTATAATACTGCCCCCTATATACAAGAATATAACTACTATAATACTGCCCCTATATACAAGAATATAACTACTATTATACTGCCCCTATATACAAGAATATAACTACTATCATACTGCCCCCTATATACAAGAATATAACTACTATAATACTGGTCCCTATATACAAGAATATAACTACTATAATACTGCTCCTATATACAAGAATATAACTACTATAATACTGCCCCCTATATACAAGAATATAACTACTATAATACTGCCCCTATATACAAGAATATAACTACTATAATACTGCCCCTATATACAAGAATATAACTACTATCATACTGCCCCCTATATACAAGAATATAACTACTATAATACTGGTCCCTATATACAAGAATATAACTACTATAATACTGCCCCTATATACAAGAATATAACTACTATAATACTGATCCCTATATACAAGAATATAACTACTATAATACTGGTCCCTATATACAAGAATATAACTACTATAATACTGCCCCAATATACAAGAATATAACTACTATAATACTGCTCCTATATACAAGAATATAACTACTATAATACTGCCCCCTATATACAAGAATATAACTACTATAATACTGCCCCCTATATACAAGAATATAAACTACTATAATACTGCCCCCTATATACAAGAATATAACTACTATAATACTGCCCCCTATATACAAGAATATAACTACTATAATACTGGTCCCTATATACAAGAATATAACTACTATAATACTGCCCCATATACAAGAATATAACTACTATAATACTGCCCCTATATACAAGAATATAACTACTATAATACTGCCCCTATATACAAGAATATAACTACTATCATACTGCCCCCTATATACAAGAATATAACTACTGTAATACTGCTTCTATACACAAGAATATAACTACTATAATACTGTTCCTATGTAAAAGAATATAACTACTATAATACTGCCCCCTATATACAAGACTATAACTACTATAATACTGCCCCTATATACAAGAATATAACTACTATAATACTGTTCCTATGTACAAGAATATAACTACTATAATACTGCCTCCTATATACAAGAATATAACTACTATAATACTGCTCCTATATACAAGAATATAACTACTATAATACTGGTCCCCTATATACAAGAATATAACTACTATAATACTGCCCCCTATATACAAGAATATAACTACTATAATACTGCCCCTATACACAAGAATATAACTACTATCATACTGCTCCTATATACAAGAATATAACTACTATAATACTGCCCCCTATATACAAGAATATAACTACTATAATACTGCCCCATATACACAAGAATATAACTACTATCATACTGCTCCTATATACAAGAATATAACTACTACAATACTGCCCCTATATACAAGAATATAACTACTATAATACTGCCCCTATATACAAGAATATAACTACTATAATACTGGTCCCCTATATACAAGAATATAACTACTATAATACTGCCCCCTATATACAAGAATTTAACTACTATAATACTGCTCCTATATACAAGAATATAACTACTATAATACTGCCCCCTATATACAAGAATATAACTACTATAATACTGGTCCCCTATATACAAGAATATAACTACTATAATACTGCCCCCTATATACAAGAATATAACTACTATAATACTGCCCCCTATATACAAGAATATAACTACTATAATACTGCCCCTATATACAAGAATATAACTACTATAATACTGCCCCCTATATACAAGAATATAACTACTATAATACTGCCCCTATATACAAGAATATAACTACTATAATACTGCCCCCTATATACAAGAATATAACTACTATAATACTGCCCCCTATATACAAGAATATAACTACTATAATACTACCCCTATATACAAGAATATAACTACTATAATACTGCCCCCTATATACAAGAATATAACGATTATAATACTGCCCCCTATATACAAGAATATAACTACTATAATACTGCCCATATATACAAGAATATAACTACCATAATACTGCCTCCTATATACAAGAATATAACTACTATAATACTGCCCCCTATATACAAGAATATAACTACTATAATACTGCCCCCTATATACAAGAATATAACTACTATAATACTGCCCCCTGTATACAAGAATATAACTACTATAATACTGCCCCTATATACAAGAATATAAGTACTATAATACTGCCCCCTATATACAAGAATATAACTACTATAATACTGCCCCCTATATACAAGAATATAACTACTATAATACTGCCCCTATATACAAGAATATAACTACTATAATACTGCCCCCTATATACAAGAATATAACTACTATAATACTGCCTCCTATATACAAGAATATAACTACTATAATACTGCTCCTATATACAAGAATATAACTACTATAATACTGCTCCTATATACAAGAATATAACTACTATAATACTGCCCCCTATATACAAGAATATAACTACTATAATACTGCCCCTATATACAAGAATATAACTACTATAATACTGCCCCTATATACAAGAATATAACTACTATCATACTGCCCCCTATATACAAGAATATAACTACTATAATACTGGTCCCTATATACAAGAATATAACTACTATAATACTGCTCCTATATACAAGAATATAACTACTATAATACTGCCCCCTATATACAAGAATATAACTACTATAATACTGCCCCTATATACAAGAATATAACTACTATAATACTGCCCCTATATACAAGAATATAACTACTATCATACTGCCCCCTATATACAAGAATATAACTACTATAATACTGGTCCCTATATACAAGAATATAACTACTATAATACTGCCCCTATATACAAGAATATAACTACTATAATACTGGTCCCTATATACAAGAATATAACTACTATAATACTGGTCCCTATATACAAGAATATAACTACTATAATACTGCCCCAATATACAAGAATATAACTACTATAATACTGCTCCTATATACAAGAATATAACTACTATAATAGTGCCCCCTATATACAAGAATATAACTACTATAATACTGCCCCTATATACAAGAATATAACTACTATAATACTGCCCCCTATATACAAGAATATAACTACTATAATACTGCCCCCTATATACAAGAATATAACTACTATAATACTACCCCTATATACAAGAATATAACTACTATAATACTGCCCCCTATATACAAGAATATAACGATTATAATACTGCCCCCTATATACAAGAATATAACTACTATAATACTGCCCATATATACAAGAATATAACTACCATAATACTGCCTCCTATATACAAGAATATAACTACTATAATACTGCCCCCTATATACAAGAATATAACTACTATAATACTGCCCCCTATATACAAGAATATAACTACTATAATACTGCCCCCTGTATACAAGAATATAACTACTATAATACTGCCCCTATATACAAGAATATAAGTACTATAATACTGCCCCCTATATACAAGAATATAACTACTATAATACTGCCCCCTATATACAAGAATATAACTACTATAATACTGCCCCTATATACAAGAATATAACTACTATAATACTGCCCCCTATATACAAGAATATAACTACTATAATACTGCCTCCTATATACAAGAATATAACTACTATAATACTGCTCCTATATACAAGAATATAACTACTATAATACTGCTCCTATATACAAGAATATAACTACTATAATACTGCCCCCTATATACAAGAATATAACTACTATAATACTGCCCCTATATACAAGAATATAACTACTATAATACTGCCCCTATATACAAGAATATAACTACTATCATACTGCCCCCTATATACAAGAATATAACTACTATAATACTGGTCCCTATATACAAGAATATAACTACTATAATACTGCTCCTATATACAAGAATATAACTACTATAATACTGCCCCCTATATACAAGAATATAACTACTATAATACTGCCCCTATATACAAGAATATAACTACTATAATACTGCCCCTATATACAAGAATATAACTACTATCATACTGCCCCCTATATACAAGAATATAACTACTATAATACTGGTCCCTATATACAAGAATATAACTACTATAATACTGCCCCTATATACAAGAATATAACTACTATAATACTGGTCCCTATATACAAGAATATAACTACTATAATACTGGTCCCTATATACAAGAATATAACTACTATAATACTGCCCCAATATACAAGAATATAACTACTATAATACTGCTCCTATATACAAGAATATAACTACTATAATAGTGCCCCCTATATACAAGAATATAACTACTATAATACTGCCCCCTATATACAAGAATATAAACTACTATAATACTGCCCCCTATATACAAGAATATAACTACTATAATACTGCCCCCTATATACAAGAATATAACTACTATAATACTGCCCCTATATATAAGAATATAACTACTATAATACTGCCCCCTATATACAAGAATATAACTACTATAATACTGCTCCCTATATACAAGAATATAACGACTATAATACTGCCCCCTATATACAAGAATATAACTACTATAATACTGCCCCCTATATACAAGAATATAACTACTATAATACTGCCCCTATATATAAGAATATAACTACTATAATACTGCCCCCTATATACAAGAATATAACTACTATAATACTGCTCCCTATATACAAGAATATAACGACTATAATACTGCCCCTATATACAAGAATATAACTACTATAATACTGCTCCCTATATACAAGAATATAACTACTATAATACTGCTCCCTATATACAAGAATATAACTACTATAATACTGCTCCTATATACAAGAATATAACTACTATAATACTTCTCCTATATACAAGAATATAACTACTATAATACAGCCGCCTATATACAAGAATATAACTACTATAATACTGCTCCCTATATACAAGAATATAACTACTATAATACTGCTCCTATATACAAGAATATAACTACTATAATACTTCTCCTATATACAAGAATATAACTACTATAATACTGCCCTGGAAGTATCTGGAGGAGTAGAAGAATTCATGCTTTCTGTTGCTTTTAGTGCAGCTTATTGACCCTTTATTAATGAATTATCGGATCATGTATCTGCCTCTTTTAGTCCGGGGTAAAGATATATAAATCCATATTTTGCTTTTTTTTTGCTGCTGGTAAATTTAACACAGAATTTTAAAAAACATAGGTAGAAATATATGTATTACTCATTGAGGATTGTTGAGCCGTTTTATTGAAATCTGGGATATTGTCCTCTCTAGGTGTGCGCTCAGCTGGTGCTTGTTGGTGTCCCTTGTGTGTTGTACTGACAGATTAGTCCCTATTTCCCAGCCGACATGGGCGGCTGCCCTTAATGACATGTTTTCTGTTGGGAGTCACAGCTATTATATGGGAGGAGAATAACGTATTCATCTGGTGTCAGTTGCCGCCTGCTGGATCTTCAGCCTGATATCTATGTGTTATGGCTGAGAGATTATTCTAAATGGAATGATACCAGGTGTCATTCATGTTCCTCCAATATAATATTATAGTCCTTAGAGGTCATCAATATTTTACAGGATCGGGATGTGAATCCACAGGGGTTAACAGGACGTTCGGCCTGGCAATATCTTTATACATTTAGTCCCCCTCCCCCTCTCTGCCATAAGCATAGCCGAAAAGGGGGTCACATGACTCCAAAAAATGGAATACGCCAGTTGCTAAAGATCATGTGGACGGAGTGTGCACTGGCCCTTCTTAGGGTACCTAATGGGCATTCTACTTGCACCCCATCATTATAGACACCATAACCTGTTCTGGTGACGGTGTCCCTTTAAATGCCAACCACTAGATATTACTCCATACAATACACCAGGAACAAAACCCAACAAAATGTCATGACCCAGCCCCGGGATCCAGCAGTAAAAATAAACTCCATGTAAGAGGCTGATGAAGTGCGCTGTATCTATGTGCTCTGGTGTCAGGAGGAGGCTTGTAAGCAGTTCTCATATACAGAAATAGCCTCGTGTTCTAGGGGACCAATTTCCGCTCAGCTCCCTGGTTCAGACACAATTAAATGCCAGTTCCACCTGTTGGGTTCTTGCCTCGGGAGGTAGGATACGTGCAGAATATAATCCTGGACAAAACCAAATTGCCGCTTATTGAGATGTTTCCCAGTTACAATAACAATAATGCACCTGTCCCGCGATTTCCCAGCAGACACCAGGGCTCCCCAAGATCATTACGCAAAGTCAAAGATTATTCTGCCGGAGGACAACACTCATTTTGTTATTTTTTTATACAATTTAATGAGAAATAGACAAAAAGGTATCAAATATATCCACTGACTTCTCCATTACAAAATCCCTGCTATCTTTACTTAGAAGTGTGGTGGAGAGGCTGTGGCATGGTTACTCCACACAAAGACAATTTGTGCCTACATAATTTATGGAGGCAGTACTATCTGTGACTACAACATTTACGGGAAAGACTGGGAGGCAGTACTATCTGTACCTACATCATTTACAGGAAGAGACAAGGAGGCAGAACCTACGTCATTTACAGAAAGAGACAGGGAGAAAGAACTATCCGTGCCGCCATAATTTACAGGGAGAGACAAGGAGGCAGTACTATCTGTACCAACGTCATTTATAAGGAGAGATGGGGAAGCAGTACTATGTGTGTTTTCATCATTTACAGGAAGAAACACGGAGGCAGTACTATCGGTGCTCGCCTAGCAATGTGACCACCATCTCATGACCACCACTCCGTTAAAACCTAAGCTTGGAGATGGTGATCAACTTGCTATGCGAGCCACTGCCAAAAACAGTACCCACATAGTGCCACACAGTGCCATACTTTACCCACACAGTGCCATACTTTACCCACACAGTGCACAGAGAGTGCCTTACAGGTCACACAGGGTACAAATTCTTATAAAAACATAATGGCAAGAATGGAACTCTAGTAATGCGCATCGTGAGGAGGAGGGGTTGACAACCGGCATGAAGTCACATGATCACATGTTTTTTTTTGCATTGCGACCATTTATTATGCATCGCATCACATCACTAAATTAATTCTAGTCCCTGAATCAATGACTTGACTTGAGCTGCCACACTACGGATTTTAGATATTTTTTAGGAAACATTTTAATGTATTATCCAGCTGTGATTTTTACAGACAGAATACAGCGAGTGCATCGCCGCACCACAGGGATCCCGAATAATAACGTTCACCGAGGCGGCGTCTGGAGCATCGACGAGTCGGGTTTATTTGTTTTGCATGTAAAATTACACCAGCAAACGAACTTCTCACGGAAAACCTAGTTATTATAACACAGACCTACGCAGGGGCCCCTACCATACATCAGTTACTGGAACATGCAGCGGCTATAGGGGGTAACCATATAGAAACTTTCTGTATCCAGATTTATACTGTAAGGCCATGGTCACACATTGCGGATATGCTGCGGAAAAGCACACAGCGTATCCGCCTTGGTCCCAGCAGGGAATTCCGGCGGAAAAACCGCACCAAATTGTGGTGCGGTTTTTTAGTCTAAATGTCCGCTGCGGAAAACTCCACGTAAAAAAACATAAAATCAATCTATACTCTCCGATAACCATGGCGCCGCGTCCCTATGCCGTCCTGCAGCCCATCCTCCTGGGATGACGTCTCATCCCACGTGATCGCTGCAGTCTGTGATTGGCTCCAGCAGTCACATGGGATGACACGTCGCCCCAGGAGGCCGGGCTGTCATAGTTCAATCTGCTATTTGTTGCGGGTTTTACCTCCACGTTGAATTCAAATGGGGCAAAACAGAAGAGCAGCGATTAAAAAGCCGCAAGCCAGGAAAAAACGCAACGAAGGTCAATTTATGAACGTTTTTTCAGCATTTTTTTACGCAGCGTGTGGGTGGGACTTGTACAAATCTCATCCACTTTGGTGCTACCGTATTATGCTGCGGATTTTACGCAATGAAATACGTTGCAGAAAATGCGCAGTCTTTCCGCTACGTGTGAACCCGGCCTAATAGAAAGAGTAGCAAATTGTGACTTTTCGCCTGTTTACGCCACTCTTGGCATTTTACCGAAAGGGGCGTGGCTTCACAAAAGGGGGCAGGGTCACAGCAGCCCAACAAATGTATTATAATTTACACCAGAATACAGGCATTAATTATAGAGGAAATCTACGCCAGCTTCTAGGGGGCATAGCAAGGTAGACCCCCGTGGCAAGCCATGTAACTTGCTCCTCTAGATTGAACAACCTTACCGACCTCACCGCTTCCTATCTCCCCTCCGGGTCACCCCTGGCTCCCTCAGCATGCGACTTATACAAGGTCTTACAAGGTCTTGACGCCGGGCAGCGCCAGGACGTTGTATGTGATGCACCAGAGTGAGGGAACCCGGAGAAGTGAAGAGAAGCGGTGAGGTATTTTTTATTTTCTGCCCAGCGAAGTGAGGAGAGATGGCGCACGGGGCCCCATAGTCTGCATTAAAATATCTAGGGCCAGATTTACATCCCATACTTCGGGTGCAGTCCCTTACCTGTCCTGAATTTATAGGAACAAAGAGGAGGTGGTTACTGCTCTATGATGGAGGAACTTTATCACTGGGGATTGTAGCCACTAGAATGGACTATATATCTGAGCACAGCGCCGTACATTTGGTTGTGGCTATTCCTGGTACTGCAGCTCAGTCCAATTTTAGTAAATAGGACTGAGCTGCAGTACCGGGCAGAGCCACAACCACATGAACGGCGCTGTGCCACGGTAAATAATAAAGGGGACCTGGCGCTGCAGCCCCTTCATGTAGCTGGGAAGTGAGGGTGCTGGGAGTTAGACGCCCACCGATCCTAAGGATAGGCCATCAATATTAAAGTGCCGGAAGATACCCTTTAAGGGACTACGTCAATAAACCTGAGATCCGCACACAAGAGCAGCCGTTTCTGCATTACGGGGGATAACTAGGCACCAGTCCCAGGTTATATTTGGTTTGCATGCGAATATTTACTTCTTTCAGGTTTATTCCGGGGAACGTAACGTCTCATTGCTGACACTAAATTTAGAATACAGAAGACATTGCCGCGGCTGCTGCTTCTTTTCCATTTTGCTCATGCTGAGCGGAGAAGACGCCTTTGTACTGATGAAAGCGTCGCCTGTCAGGAAAGCCTTGTTCTGCAATATGTCACGAGGGCCGGGTGCGGAGAAGGTGAAGTACAACTCCCATCATTCTGATGTGAAGTCTGATCGCAGACAACTCTTTCAGTTCATCAGTCTCTTGCATATTGACAATATGGAAGCATTCGGTTTGATGGATCCAAACAAGCGGTGAACTCGATGAAGAACGTACGTCGCAATTAAAGGGCATTTCCACCTAAAATAATAAAGTTGATTCAAATTAGCACCCAGTTTCCTTGTTACAGTGCGTCAACGAGCCGTGCACCTGTGTCAGTTATAGGTGATCAGGGATGTTTCCATTCACTGACAGCAAACAGAGCTGGAAAATGGTGAGGAATCGATAAATAAAGTCTATTAGAACGTTTTAGAACTATTTATTATATCACGATTAGGCTTTCTTTGCATACAACTGGAAAACCCCTATCTATATACCCGGTCCATGGACGTCATTAGAAGGGGGACCCCAGCTCGGGACCCCCTTCTATGCGCCAGAACAGAGAGCCACCCATCCGGCCCAACCATGCATTATATAGACAGCCATTCATTTGAGTGGCCGCCGTGTAACGCATAGGCAGATGCTCCATGTTAGAAAAGTCGGCCCCGCAGCGATCAGCTGGTAAGGGGGTCGTCCTCCCTCTAAAACTCTGTTCACACCACCGTCATGGCTTCCATTTAGAATTGGACCATGACCGGGTGATCGGTCAGTTTTTTGACGGACCGCATTGACTCTAACTGGGTCCGTTGGGGGTCCTGTACGTTTGACGGTAAGAACACAACCGCCGGGCGTCTCTAATCTTACCGTCAAAACTACTGGGAAGGTCGTCCGAACCGTCAGCGCAAATTTGATCCCGAGCACCATAGAATAATTATGAGCGGTCTGTATGGCGGAGAGGAGCTGGATTACCCCTCTAATGTAGGTTTGTAATAAGGACGCGGCCGCTAGAATTAGATACAATACATTTGGTTTGTAAGTCCCTCGTGTCAGCAAACAATTAAACGGACACATATTGATTCCGCAGTAATCGGAGGTCAGTGGTTTCGCCTCGGAGCTCCGGGCTGTAACGTGAAAAGCGAGATGTTATCTTGAAGGTCAAGTATCTTCTCTGTAATATTTTCCATATCCAAATATAAGGGATCGTGAATCTCGCATTGACTCTTCCGTACAGAATGTTACGATATAGTTCATATATCGGATTTACTATTCACCACAAATGATACAACGGCGCACTATGAAGCCGTGACGTGAGCCCTCCAACAATCTGGAATCACTAGATAAGTACAACTCCCCGTCCCCCCTTAACAATATACACACTGATTTTTCACAAGCCTCTTCTTCAGTGCCCCCATAAGAGAGCAAATCACAGGTCTCCCACAAAAGACCCCTAGTGCCCCTCAATGGGCACGGTATAATGCCCCATTAAGAGCAGCCAAAATGTTCCCATAAGAGCTAATCAGTGACCCCATAAGTTTCAACCACTGTCCCCACATGCCTAAAGCACTAAAAGGGTGTGAATATTTGGAGGGAGCCACGGTTGCCCCCTATACAAGACATGTCAGATAGTAAAGCCGACCATACACAGTATATAAAGGTCAGCTGATCGACAACCCCGCTAACAAGGATTGAGCGTTTGTTCCTCTGGAGATAAGTGGTGCCGTAGGTATCAGGCAGCGGCTTATCCTCCTCTACCTATTAAAGTGAAATGCACACAAATTTTTCCGTTTTTGCGTCACTCCAAGAGTCATCGTCAATGATTGCGTCGCAGGGTACCGATAGGCTGACAGAGGGAGTCACCTTTCCCTGACAAACACCGTAGGTTGCTATTGACAGCGTCATCTAAGGGGTTAAACGGCCAGCAATAGAGGTTCCCATGGTGACCGCACAGGCCAATCTATGACGTCTATGTACATCATTTTGCGGGAAAGAGTTTAATTCCTCGTCATTTTCATGATCTCCGCTTGATGTCAGTGAATTGAGCCATTAAGAGTCTGAAAACCCCTACTGATTTCCATGTGATACTGGTGATTGGCTCGTTACAGTATCAAAGCTTTCCCTTCTGCAGCTGGTCATGGCAGGTATGTTTGCATTCACTGACAGCAAGCTGAGCTCTTGATACTATGGAGTTATGTAATCACAAAGTATATTAGAAAGCGACTGGAAAGAGAACCCCTTTAATAGGGCATCCATTAATATATATAGGCATAGAACTGGAGGACTACCCAGTAATCCACAACTTCTGATAATCCAGAATTAAGGGAATTGACCGTATTTTGTGTTTATGATCTATAAAACGCTTCCAAAGCTCCACAAAGTAGAACTCCGCTGCGAATATTTCAGCTTTCCTTCCTGCCAGTGTTAGGTCTTAAAAGACATTTTGCAAATGGCTCGGAGAAGTGACTCACGGCCGCGGCGAATTAACTCCCTGTTCCGTATTTGGTAAATTTTAATGGCAAATTTAATTACTGTGACAGATGGGAGCGCAAGAGATAATAAGGTCAACAATTGTTGCTGAAAGGGGTTCACTGCCGACTCATGAGAAACAATTACTGCACAGGACTTAACCCAGGCAGAAGAGAATACGGTAAGCGGCCATAATGTGAACAAACGGTTACCATGGAAACTAAGGACTTGGTCCTCGCCGGAGTAAAGTGGTATCTTGTTTTTACGTTTTACATTCCCGGCATTGTATTATCCAGTTGTGATGAATATAGAAATCCACCGACTGAACAACTTCTTCCCATAAAAATCATCCCATGGGCGGCCATGGAAAGGGGCTGGACAAATCTTGATATACGATGGCCACATATGTGTCTGAATGATCCTCGGGGGCGTGACTTGAAGCTCCTTGGCCCCAGTGTAAAATCTATGACAGGGCCCCCCACCTGCCACGTGGCATTTATAACGCTGGTGTCTTCTTACGTGGCAGAGGTCATGTATTTGCTTCGTCACGCCCGTTATGACTTACTCGGCTGGGGTATTTGTTGGCGCGTGCTCACGGCCAATCAGAACGCAGGGCTTGCTATTTGACCTCTCTGCCCTTTATTGCAGTCTCGCCCTTAACCCGGTTGTGTTTCTCCCTGTCCCTGACTTTGTATTTGGACTTGATCCACAGTGTTGACCCGATCTGTTCCCGACTAAATTTTTGGATAATGCTTTGTATTACATACTTACCGACTCTGCTGCATACCGTAACTGAAACCTATACTGAATGACTATCCTATCGCTGACTGCCTCTGTACCACATACCCAGCTCTGCTACATTTCCGTTGCCAGACCATGGACTGCCTGATTATGCTCCAGTCCACCGCACCAGTACCACGTACTCAGCTTGCTATTCTGCTACATCATACTCTTGGTACGTGGATAGACTATTCTTGGTTTTACGCCTAGCAACCGTAACTCTAACCTTTCTATGGTCTGGTTCATCTATGGCCAACACATATCCAGAGGTTCAACCACAGGGAAAGTTAGTGGCACTAAAAGAGTTATTCCCATCTCAGATAATGGTCATATCCACAGTATATGCCATCAATGTCCGATAGATGAGGGGTCCCACCTCTAACTCTAGAGTGAGATCCCTGACCCCTGTCCTTCCTTCTACCGGTGGTCAGATCACACCTGTCAGAAGCTAAAGTTACAGAGATCATTCCATATGTTAAGCAGGATACTTATACACGGATGCACAGGAGAGGCTACAGACTGTGCCCTATGCAGCAGCATGCATGTCACAGGCAGTGTGCAAATATGATTTGGGCAGAGATGATTGGTTGGCAATAGCTTTACATCATCTACACGAAACAGGAAGCAGTCTGGAAGAGATTCAGGGACCACACGTCTAAGAAGATTTGTGGTGGTCACCCAAAGCATTTTTGGATTCTAGCTATGTAACGGCCCTGTCTGATATTGTGTTACTCAAAAACCTGCAAAAGAGAGAGTGACACCAGACACCATGGTGACAGGTGAGCATTAACATGGGGAAGTATGGTTTTCACTGGAGTTTCCCTTTAACTGGTCCATGGTAAATAATATATATGGAATAGAATCTACAATCTCAGCCTTGTAGACTGGCGCGTGCCATACTGTACCAATGCCAGGAGCAAAATGGAATCACCATGTTCTAATTGTGACTTATTACCGACAAATTACATGCAATTAAGTAAAGTTAGTAATTAGTGATAGAACTTTCTTCTGTTACTGCTGAGGAGCAAGTGGAATTAAGCACTTGACATCCAACTAACTTATTTCTACCCCCCAAAACCACACTTACCCCGTCACCATGTCATTCTACCTTGTACTTAGTTTGCAGGTTTTCTCCGCCACCTGGACAACATTAATGACATTTTAACTTATTAATCATGACAACCAGTCTCCTGTTCCTTAAAGGGGTATTCCCATCATAGATAATTGTGGCATATCCACAGGAGGAGGTTCAGAGGCGGGACCCGCTCCTATCTCCAGAATAGGGGCCCCTGTTCCGCCCGATGAGGCAGCCGCCGCCGCATCCAAGTGGAGAATGAATAAAGAGGTTGGCGCAGCTCTTGCTTAACTTCTATAGGAGTTATAGATACAGCTTAGCCCACTTGGGGCAGACACCTCTCCATTCATTCTCCGCCAGGACGCGGAGGCCGACTCACCGGGTGGGACCGGGGTCATGACAAGAGGTGGGACCCGCAACTATCAGACATTTATGTATCCTCAACGCGCTATAAATGTCTATGATGAGAATAGCCCTTTAAAATTAATGAAAGTAGTCACAGCCCCGCCTTTTTATTACAATATATATTGTTTATAATCAGAGATGGAGGTGAGTTCTTGTTCGTCTCGTAGTTGCTCGAACGCTCGGCTTCCATAATTGGACCCTCTCATTCTTATCGGAGAGCCCTCCCTCCAATGTTAGGGTCACTTCTAATACGTTGTTCTGAAGATAACTGGTAACACCTTGGAGCGGTGCTGGAGAAATAACTCCACTCTCCAAGAGGAATCCCAGACGGCTGCTTTGGAAACCATAAGGGGGCTCAATCTTATCTCAGGTTGGTCCTTCTCCATTCCATATGGGCACGTGCCCTGTACAACACTCCTCTTTTCCATGGGCACCACAATGTACAGTAACAAGGGGGAGGGGGAGAAATGGCCTCAGGTTCATACCATTCTTCATTCCAACCAGTGATGGGAAGGGTGGGATTGTACGAGACTTTGTTATGGGAATGTTGATGGGTAACAGTTGGGACATGGAGCCGCCCTGAAAAAGGGATCTCCACTTCCAATGTAACCCTTGCTCCATACGCCCTACATATGCCCTACATACGCCCTATGCTACCTTCGGTGTTGTGTTTTGTGGACAACATGGCTTTGCTACAAAAAAAGTTCAGAAGCTATGGGCAAATTTGTTGGGATCAATAGACTCTCAACCAACCTGACTTGGTACCTGCCAACAAGGTTGGACTGTCCCACAAGAGGGTCCTATGGTGGGCCCAGATTCTTACACAATTATGAGGCCCAGTCACAACAGGGCCGACGTGGTTCAACAAAGACAACCCCAAGGCCAACCCCCCTGCTGAATGGATCTTTTTTTTTTTTTAAAGGTCCTATAAATACTGAACATAAATTTATTGTGTACATTTGACGGCTGGACCATCAGGATAATTGAGTCTGGAGGGGCCCAATGTACCCCAGCCCGACACTGCGAATACACAAAAATTTCCAAAAACTATAATAAAAAAATGTTGTCCTTTCTGCTGATTTGCAAAAATCTCATTAAAGGAATTGAAAAAAATCTACACGATATATCACCATCGAAACGAGCGAGACCCCGGCGTGTGAAGGCTGCCTCTGGCTCTGTCAAGCGAACGTTATGGTAATTAGGCGCCGGTCCGCAGTAATTAATCAGAATTATTCCTGCCCAGTGTAATGCGGAGATAGAAATTCTTCTCAGGACAGCGGCCAAACACTGTAAACAGGCACTTCAGTGTCATTCATAAATTTCAGGATACAAAGGCGACAATGACAAGCCGACTGGCAAACGGCTCGCGGCAGAGTCCGGCGCGCAGCCAATTACGGATGGAGAGAAGGACTTGGTGCATTTTGCATCTTCTCAAACTATAATGACTGGCAACAGGTGGCAGCTGCTTTACGGATGGGTTGTGGCATAGCAATGTTCATGTAGACAGCTGGTCATTAAAAGGTTAAATGCCATATAAATAGTATAGGAAAAAAATGAAGGCGACTTCACATGCATTCAAATTTAAAGGCGCTGTCCATTTTGGAAAAACTTATTATATCGTCCTGCACTAATAAGTGAGAAGGGTCCCCCATAGGGTTACACGATGCATCAAAATATCGGTACTATTTCGATGCCGTGCACCCTCAAACGGCTCAATACGTTTAATTCTTGTATTTCGATATTAAGCTGTGCGGCCGTGCTGCTTAGTATTGTAAAATATGAATGTAGTTAGAGCGGCGCTGCGGGCGTGTAATACAGCCATTGCCCCGCTCCCGAAAGTGTGCACGCGCGGTCAGCATGACGTGATGCGGCCGGCACTGAAGATAGAGAACATGGCAGGTGCACTGCAGACACATGTTCTGTCTTCAGGGCCGGCGCCGCCGCTCATTAGTGCAGCGCCGGCCTCATCACATCATGCTGACCGCGCGCACACTTATTGTCAGGAGCGGAGCAATGGATATTTTACACAGCCGCAGCCCCTCCCTAATGGCGGAGATCAGAGAAACCTCTCATCTCCGCCACTATTCCCTTGAATGCTGGGATCACAGCGGACCACCACCGCAGCATCCATGGGGAAAATGAGAAGGGGGATGTTCCGGATCACGTCACAGGGAATCCCTGTGATGCGATCGAGGGACATACCATATATGGGCAGACAGCCCAGGGTCCATTGAAGGACCCCAGGGCTGTCTTACCATATTTCCTGTTGTTAGGGCATACTGAGGTATATCCTAACAGCTGTCTGTGTACGATCAGTATATAGATATGCCAGTACATTCAAGTTTAAAAATAAAAAAGTACAAAAAAAGTAGTTAAATAAAGAAGTTTAAAAAAAATACACCCATTTTTACAATAAACATTAAAATATTCAGTATCGTCGTGGCCGTAATAACCTGCACAACAAATTTATAGCGCCATTTATGTGTACGCTGTAAAAAAAGAAACTAAAAACTGCTTCCTTTCACTTATTAATGTGAGGCACGAGGTGTTACGAATTTGTGGTATGAATGATGTAAGGTCCCCTTTAAATTAGATGTCCAGTGGGGCAAAAAAAAAATATAGATCTGCACCCCGACTCCTTGGTAAATCCATGTGAATTATGGATGGGAGGGTTCAGAATGGGGGGGGGGGGGCATATGTCACAGCCCTCTGACGAGCACTTCGGGGGAGCTCTTAAAGGGCACTCACCACCCATTTAATTTTTCATGTGTCGATCATATTGAGAGGAGTTATAACAAACTGGAAGAAAATGTTGTTGTTTTTTTAAACAATAATTTGTATTTAAAGGGGAACTCCAACAACAACAATCAGTTTTGTTCCAGTTTCATAGAATATGTGATGCTTAAACCATAAGACCCTTCAGATTTTATTTTCCCCCTGGCATGACCTAGCAATACAGTTAAATCAAAAAACGCCACAATTAGGGGGAGCATCAGTGACAATGAATCTGGGGGCTTGCACCTCAAAAATTTATAAAACAGCCTGGAGGGACAGCAGACCCGATGCCAACCTCAGCAGTGCCAGGCACGAGGACCTGTCCGCTCCCCTGAGATGTCGGCTTTAGTAAATACTTGCATTCCCTATGAGATACCAATCCTGGAGCATTTATTCTTTAAACTATACGTTGTGCTGTTCCTCGGTTACTCCTCCTGGAAATGTATGAATGAATACATAAATGGGTGTTACCATTCTACTTGGCAATGGGGGGTCCATACACCGTCTCTCACTCTGTCCAATCAGTGCTGACAGTGCCAGCCACTCCCTACTGATCAGGGGAATAGTAACACCCAGTTGTCGCTGTATTCATAGATTACAGACTGACCAGGGGTGGAGGGCTACTGCTGCAACCAGTTGCCTTACAGTCAGAGACAAGTTTGATCTGAGATTTGTGAGGAGGAGAAAGTGGCTGATCTCATGTGGAAAAATACGCAGGAATTATTTTTCATTTATTTTCCTGAACAGTAGAGTGATTGTCACAATTCAAGAGGAGTAAATAAAGGGTCTGTCGATTTAGGGGAGACATTTGTTCCGTCCGCAACCCCCCCATCCCCCCGGGCAAATTGATTTCCCTACCGGCACATATTACATGGCACTTGCTGAATGTACAACACACAAAGGTCCTGTAAAATGAGAGTCTCCACTAGCAGCGGCGCCCCATCGGCCCGTGGCCCCAAGCCCAAATAGGGAACATGGATGGTGGTCCTCTCCTACAGGAGAAAGTTTCTGCAGGACCCCCACCCCCCTCCTTTTACCTGGGCTTTGCATACAGGGATATATATATATATATATATATATATATATATATATATATATATAAAGCAAATACAAAAGGATAGGGGACCTGATGAGAGACCCCTTTAAATACTAACAGCAGCCTTAAAGTGCCCATACACTTACAACAGGATTTTGCCGACAGCTATTCCTCCTGATAGCCCCCCTACGCTCGGCCAAGCGTGCCCGTTTTTTTAATAGGAAGAGGCAAAAATGATTTCCCGCAAAGATAAAGGATTGACATGAAATTCAACATGCCCGATCTCCCCCCTCACCCAACATCTGCTGTCGAGGGAAGGTCGGGACACCCCCATATAAATGACATAGTCAGCCAGTCCTGATAGAATGTGTACAGGCACCTTAAGGGAAAGACCAAAGGCGTTTCTAGGGAGGGGTGACCTTTCTAACATGCACTGGGAATGAGTAGCCATTAATGAATGGATTCCATACCTTACGCATCCGTACGTCATAGGCCGCTATCGCGGGGGAAAAACCGCCACATATAAACAGATTAGGATCACACGGGTGAAAGCGGACGGCGCTAATCTTGCATGGATTCTTGGCAGTGAACAGGTCTTTCCCTTTAAAAAAAAAAAAAAAAAAAGTTTTGTAACAAAAAAAGAAAGAAAGCGGTGACTGATTAACTTCACAACTTCTTTTGTAATTCTCCCATTGTTAAAAAAAAAAAAATACATGTGTACATTTTATTTGACATTTTTTTTTGTCTTTGCATCTAATTTAGAGCAAATTGCATTAATTCCCCGTTTTAATGTACAAACTGAACGTGTGAACGGACGCACTTAATTTCCCTATGGAAAATAACAGAGATATTAAAGGTGGGGGGTGCCTGGTTACCATGACAACACTGTTTGAGATGTAATTATGAGCACGAGTCAGTAGTTTTATGCAAAAAGTTTATTAACAAAACCTTCGGCAAAGTGCCTGACAGCTGAGGAAGATTGCATCGTATAAACGGCGGCGTGCCACGCCGAGCCCACTGTAATTTAAAAAGGCTTTTGAGCCTAATTACAGTCTGCGTTCGTCGTGACATGTTCTGATGTCACAATCCCCCTCCCCGTGGCATTTTTATTAACTACTTCCAACATCTACGCTACTGTAACTGCTGTTATCCTGAACGCCATACCGACTGCTGCGGGTGGGGGAGGGGCAGCGAAAGGTATGAAGGAAGCTGGGTTTGTTTGCAAATTCATGGAAAAATGTTTCATTGTATTAAAATCGGTCCAAAATCCTGTGCCAATTCATTTTATACTGTATCTAATTAGGGGGTGGAGTCAGTTATTCTGAAACACAGCTCCAAATCCTCTGCTTACATGCACATAGCTATGTGGTTGCCTGCAATCACCACAAGGGGGAGCTCACTGAAGACATTTAATAAGGAGTTCAATGAGAGCTGATTCAGAGCTTTGTATCATTAGTGCCGTCTCCAATGCCCTATGTAGGTATGGTCCGAAATACATTTTGGACCTATTTAGATTACATAACATGTAATATGTATTAAAGATGCTGAAAAATTTTTGTTCAGGGTATATAAAATCAGAATTTTTGGAGATTCAGTGCTCAAGGGTTTGATGACAGCATAGGCTCGTTTAGTCCAGGCTTTGATGACTGGTGTCCCCAGTAACAGGGTCTCAAAATAACAAATATGGCTTTGATTTAAGATAGCCGATTCGCTAGATGCATTTCAGCTGCGGATTGGTGCTTTAGTTCGTGCTGTGACTTCCTGCTGGAAGAGGGGAAGGAGAGAGCTGCGTCATTCACAGTCTGGACACAGATCTGTTTAGATACCAGAGATCTCACAATGTGAAATATACTATCAAACCAAAAGTATCCATCACACCTGCATGAGCTTGTTGGACATCCCATTTTACAAACATTGCCATAAATATGGCCCCTTGTGTGGCTATAAAAGTTTCCACTCTTCTGAGAAGGCTCCACAAGATTTTGGAGTGTCTGTGGGAATTTGTGCCCATTCAGCCAAGAGGTTATTTGTGAGGTCAGGCGCTAATGTTGGGGAAAAAGTTTGGGCTTGCAATCTCAGTTCCAATTCATCCCATAGGTGTTGTATGGGTTGAGGTTCGGGCATTGTGCAGCCACTCGAGGTCCATCACACTATACTCCTCACCACATGTCTTTATGTTGGTCGCTCTATGCACAGGGACACTCATGCTGGAACAGGAAAAAAACTGAACCCCAAATTCCTCCATCAGATAGTGAGACGTGATTCACCCCTCCAGAACACATTAATCCACAGTTTAGTGGCGACGTGCTTTACACCACTCTAGCTGACGCTTGGCATTGTGCATGATGGTCTTAGGCTTGTGTGCAGCTACCATGGAAAAAATGTCATGAAGCTTCGGGTGCATAGTTCTGGTGCTCATGTCACTTCCAGAGGCCGTGTAGATCTCTGTACTGAGCAATACAACAGAGGATAGGTGAGTTTAACGCACCCCGCACTTCAGAACTCAGCAGCCCCAATCTGTAAGTTTGTGGGGCCTACTGCTTCGTGGCTGAGCTATGACTCTTGACGCTTCCACTTCACAATAATTGTGCTAACAGCTAGCCAGGGAAGATCTAGCAGAGAAGAATAACACATCCAGGTAACCAGGACAGTTCTAGCTAATAATAATAGCACTTACAGGTGACCAGGAAAGATATAGAAGATCATAATAGAACTTACAGATGACCGGGGCAGATTTAGAAGATAATAACAATTACAGATCTAGCAGATTATAATAACATGTACAGGTGACTGGAGAAGATCTACCAAATAATAATAGCACTTAAAGGTGACCTGGTCATATCTAGCAGGTAATAACACTTATAAGTGACATGGGGAATATCTAGCAGATAATAATTACATTTACAAGAGACCAGGGCAGATCTAGCAGATTATAATAGTAGTACTCACAGGTGACCAGGGCAGATCTAGCAGATTATAATAGTAGTACTCACAGGTGACCAGGGCAGATCTAGCAGATTATAATAGTAGTACTCACAGGTGACCAGGGCAGATCTAGCAGATTATAATAGTAGTACTCACAGGTGACCAGGGCAGATCTAGCAGATTATAATAGTAGTACTCACAGGTGACCAGGGCAGATCTAGCAGATTATAATAGTAGTACTCACAGGTGACCAGGGCAGATCTAGCAGATCAGAAATTTCCCAAATGGGCATGTGGCAAAGGTGGCATCCTATGACGCGTAAAGTCACTGAGCTCTTCAATACGACCCATACTACTAGCAATGTTTCTCTATGGAGATTGCATGGCTGTGTGCTTGATTTTATGAATCTGTTTGTAGGGGGTGCGGCCGAAACACAAACTCAAAAAGTAGAAAGGGGGGATCCACATACTTTTGGTGGTCATGTAGGAGATATTACATTACATGCGGGGGGGGGGGGGGGTCATTTTCCGTACATATTTTTCAGTTGGGATATTTTGTGCTAATAATGATGCAATTACACAAGTAACATTTACAGCATAATGTCCTGTATGAAATATTTTTGGCTGCTGACAGATTACGGCGAAGCTGCCACATGTTCTCATTCGTCAAAACATATTTTCAAACCCAACATTACAATGACACATAATGTAACAAATTGTACCTGACATAGTAATTATGTTACCGCTGTTGCAACACAGTAAAGCAAGACACTGAAAGGGGGAAGGTAATTGTGTGTATAAAATCAGAT
The DNA here is from genome assembly GCF_050947455.1 of Rhinoderma darwinii. Lineage (NCBI taxonomy): Eukaryota > Metazoa > Chordata > Amphibia > Anura > Rhinodermatidae > Rhinoderma > Rhinoderma darwinii. Next base: position 78,191,806 of record NC_134698.1, on the reverse strand, counting down.
GAGATCACAATCGACTAGAAATCACGGTAACATTACAGCGCTAAACGCTTCGGTGTTAAATTAAAACTACAATGATGTTTAAATTATTCAGAGGAAATAATTCACAAGTACCAGTGACATCCGTTACAGCAGCAGCCCCTGAACAGTGTATAGATGTATTGTTGCACCCCCCAAGTCCTCTATTTCTGCTCTTTGTGTGTCAGTCTTTACTGCATTTTTAGCATTCAATTCATCAACTGTGCTAAATAACCCCTGCATTTAGCAGAGTGTTTGAAAAAGTGCTGAAGTGCAAGGAGTTATGAGAGGAGCAGCAAAAGTGCCTTACCTTCAGGTCATGAACATTTATCAGGATACCAGGAAACTTAACGTTTCTTCAAATCCTTGGAAAACGGCCAACTGAATAATTGTCATATCTGACTAAACTCACCTGTTTCTACATCTGTTACATGCAGGAAGGAGTCAAAGCCCCCAGTGAGGATTCGCTTGCCGCAGACTGACCACTGTGCATCACGTACAGCGGCGCGGTGACATGAGATCGTACACAGAGATTTACCAGAGTCCACAGCATCCCACACCTGAAGAACAACGTTAAAGAAAATCAGAATATCAATAATTTCATAGTAGAATACCCACTGCTGTATCTATAATTCTGATTTATACTATATACTGTACACCTTAAAAGGTCAACTCCAATCTGAATATGAGCCTCAATGATGCAATAAATAACTACTATAATGCTGCAACCTGTGTACACGAATATAACTACTATAATACTGCCTCCTATATACAAGAATATAACTACTATAATACTGCCCCTATATACAAGAATATAACTACTATAATACTGCCTCCTATATACAAGAACATAACTACTATACTACTGCTCCTATATACTAGAATATAACTACTATAATACTGCCTCCTATATACAAGAACATAACTACTATAATACTGCCCCCTATATACAAGAATATAACTACTATAATACTGCCCCTATATACATGAATATAACTACTATAATACTGCCCCCTATATACAAGAATATAACTACTATAATACTGCCCCTATATACAAGAATATAACTACTATAATACTGCTCCTATATACAAGAATATAACTACTATAATACTGCTCCTATATACAAGAATATAACTACTATAATACTGCTCCCTATATACAAGAATATAACTACTATAACACTGCCCCCTGTATACAAGAATATAACTCCTATAATACTGCTCCTATATACAAGAATATATCTACTATAATACTGCCCCCTATATACAAGAATATAACTACTATAATACTGCCTCCTATATACAAGAATATAACTACTATAATACTGCTCCTATATACAAGAATATAACTACTATAATACTGCCCCTATATACAAGAATATAACTACTATAATACAGCCCCTATATACAAGAATATAACTACTATAATACTGCCCCTATATACAAGAATATAACTACTATAATACTGCTCCTATATACAAGAATATAACTACTATAATACTGCCCCCTATATACAAGAATATAACTACTATAATACTGCCCCTATACACAATAATATAACTACTATAATACTGCTCCTATATACAAGAATATAACTACTATAATACTGCTCCTATATACAAGTATATACAGACTATAATACTGCCCCCTATATACAATATAACTACTATATTACTGTCCCCTATATACAAGAATATAACTACTATAATACTGCTACTATAGACAAGAATATAACTACTATAATACTGCTCCTATATACAAGAATATAACTACTATAATACTGCTCCTATATACAAGAATATAACTACTATAATACTGCCCCCTGTGTACACGAATATAACTACTATAATACTGCTCCTATATACAAGAATATAACTACTATAATACTGCCCCTATATACAAGAATATAACTACTATAATACTGCTACTATAGACAAGAATATAACTACTATAATACTGCTCCTATATACAAGAATATAACTACTATAATACTGCTCCTATATACAAGAATATAACTACTATAATACTGCCCCCTGTGTACACGAATATAACTACTATAATACTGCTCCTATATACAAGAATATAACTACTATAATACTGCCCCTATATACAAGAATATAACTACTATAATACTGCTCCTATATACAAGAATATAACTACTATAATACTGCTCCTATATACAAGAATATAACTACTATAATACTGCTCCTGTATACAAGAATATAACTACTATAATACTGCTCCCCTATATACAAGATTACTACTATAATACTGCCCCCTATATACAAGAATATAACTACTATAATACTGCTACTATAGACAAGAATATAACTACTATAATACTGCTCCTATATACAAGAATATAACTACTATAATACTGCTCCTATATACAAGAATATAACTACTATAATACTGCCCCCTGTGTACACGAATATAACTACTATAATACTGCTCCTATATACAAGAATATAACTACTATAATACTGTCCCCCTATATACAAGAATATAACTACTATAATACTGCCCCCTATATACAAGAATATAACTACTATAATACTGCCTCCTATATACAAGAATATAACTACTATAATACTGCCTCCTATATACAAGAATATAACTACTATAATACTGCTCCTATATACAAGAATATAACTACTATAATACTGCCCCCTATATACAAGAATATAACTACTATAATACTGCCCCTATATACAGGAATATAACTACTATAATACTACCCCCTATATACAAGAATATAACTACTATAATACTACCCCCTATATACAAGAATATAACTACTATAATACTGCCCCCTATATACAAGAATATAACTAGTATAAGACTGCTCCCTATATACAAGAATATAACTACTATAATACTGCCCCCTATATACAAGAATATAACTAGTATAATACTGCTCCTATATACAAGAATATAACTACTATAATACTGCCCCTGTATACAAGAATATAACTACTATAATACTGCTCCTATATACAAGAATATAACTACTATAATACTGCTCCTATATACAAGAATATAACTACTATAATACTGCCCCCTATATACAAGAATATAACTACTATAATACTGCCCCTATATACAAGAATATAACTACCATAATACTGCTCCTATATACAAGAATATAACTACTATAATACTGCTCCTATATACAAGAATATAACTACTATAATACTGCCCCCTATATACAAGTATATAACTACTATAATACTGCTCCTATATACAAGAATATAACTACTATAATACTGCCCCTATATACAAGATTAATACTATAATACTGCCCCCTATATACAAGAATATAACTACTATAATACTGTCCCCTATATACAAGAATATAACTACTATAATACTGCCTCCTATATACAAGAATATAACTACTATAATACTGCCCCCTATATACAAGAATATAACTACTATAATACTGCTCCTATATACAAGAATATAACTACTATAATACTGCCCCCTATATACAAGAATATAACTACTATAATACTGCCCCTATATACAGGAATATAACTACTATAATACTACCCCCTATATACAAGAATATAACTACTATAATACTGCCCCCTATATACAAGAATATAACTACTATAATACTGCCCCCTATATACAAGAATATAACTAGTATAAGACTGCTCCCTATATACAAGAATATAACTACTATAATACTGCTCCTATATACAAGAATATAACTACTATAATACTGCTCCTATATACAAGAATATAACTACTATAATACTGCCCCCTATATACAAGTATATAACTACTATAATACTGCCCCTATATACAAGAATATAACTACCATAATACTGCTCCTATATACAAGAATATAACTACTATAATACTGCCCCCTATATACAAGAATATAACTACTATAATACTGCTCCTATATACAAGAATATAACTACTATAATACTGCTCCCCTATATACAAGATTACTACTATAATACTGCCCCCTATATACAAGAATATAACTACTATAATACTGCCCCCTATATACAAGAATATAACTAGTATAAGACTGCTCCCTATATACAAGAATATAACTACTATAATACTGCCCCCTATATACAAGAATATAACTAGTATAATACTGCTCCTATATACAAGAATATAACTACTATAATACTGCCCCTGTATACAAGAATATAACTACTATAATACTGCCCCCTATGTACAAGAATATAACTACTATAATACTGCCCCTATATACAAGAATATAACTACTATAATACTGTTCCTATATGCAAGAATATAACTACTATAATACTGCTCCTATATACAAGAATATAACTAGTATAATACTGCCCCCTATATACAAGAATATAACTACTATAATACTGCTCCTATATACAAGAATATAACTACTATAATACTGCTCCTATATACAAGAATATAACTACTATAATACTGCTCCTATATACAAGAATATAACTAGTATAATACTGCCCCCTATATACAAGAATATAACTACTATAATACTGCTCCTATATACAAGAATATAACTACTATAATACTGCCCCTATATACAAGAATATAACTACTATACTACTGCTCCTATATACAAGAATATAACTACTATAATACTGCTCCTATATACAAGAATATAACTACTATAATACTGCCCCCTATATACAAGAATATAACTACTATAATACTGCCCCTATATACAAGAATATAACTACTATAATACTGCTCCTATATACAAGAATATAACTACTATAATACTGCTCCTATATACAAGGATATAACTACTATAATACTGCCTCCTATACACAAGGATATAACTACTATAATACTGCTCCTATATACAAGAATATAACTACTATAATACTGCCCCTATATACAAGAATATAACTACTATAATACTGCTCCTATATACAAGAATATAACTACTATAATACTGCCCCCTATATACAAGAATATAACTACTATAATACTGCCCCCTATGGACATGTATTAGTATCTGTATAGATAAGAAGTAGATCATACGCTCTACAATTCCTTAGAACGTCGTCTTTTTTTATTTATCAGTTTTAATTTACTATCCTGACGTGTTCCTGTTTAGGATGTGGCGTTACAATGAGAGATAATCGGTACTTCACCTCTTATACAAATCCCATAGACAAATACGAGCGTCACTTCAGGTGCGGCATACTACTAGCAGGTAATAGGCCTTGCAGGCTCCTTCTGCAGATACGGCAGACGCCCATATTCCGCACCTGTGGATGGAGCTATCCTGTATGTGTTTTTTGTGGATAAGGAATAATACGCTAATTAAAGTCACACGAGTGATCTGGGTGAGTGCCGTGCCGGTCATTTCTTTTAGTTTGCCGTATTCCTTTTATGATGTTTTTACCCTCCTTGCTCAGTGTGAGTGTTATTATCTCTGGATACCTTGTTACGGATCCTTTTCAGGATTCCTTTAAGAACAGGTCAGATCTTCATTTTTCATTAGCACTCCAGTGCCGGGGAGAGTTTGTAACTCATTGAATGCTACAGCCGTGTAAGAGATTGATATCTTAATGTTTCCCGTGGGGGGTGATAGAACTGATCTTGTGAGTCGACCGTTCGTACACCGGTAATTACTGTGTGAAGAAAAGGCATCGGAAGAGGACAAATCTGTAATCGAGGTTTTTGGTCGACTCCTGCAGTGAAGCTCATCAAGATAAGTTTCATCTTTTGCCCATGACAGGAAGCCGTCTGTCAACCAATAACTCCTATTTTCAGCATTTGGGACACCCGTTTCATGGCACTAAGGATACTGAAAAAGTTCTCCTGACTTCTGCTACTGAGACCGGAAGTAGCTTTCTGACCGTTACCCTAGTCAGCCATGTTAGCTCTCATGCTCTGTTTTCTCTGTCACACGGCCACCCAGATGCTTCTTACTTTTTCTGGTCTTACTAGTAGTCAGTCATATTGAGAGAACCGTACTCCTACCACCCCTCTCACTGGGCAGAGATGTTGTTGACTGGAACTCCGCCTGTAAATTGTGAAACCTGATCTGGTATCGGTGACCAAATGTGTATCGGTCCATCATTGATGTGTCAGACAGACCAGGGCCTTCACCCTCATTCGTAGCCTCTAAACTAACCAATTTATTTTTTTTTCCAATTAAGTTGAAACACAAAGCATTCTGTGAAGTTATTTTTTCAATAATGACATTCGTAAGGAGGAAGTAGCTAGCTTCTCCTCCGACATAGTTTTTCATATGTAGCTGACAGAAAGGTAAGACCTATGTTTTTTAAAGGGGGTGTATCAGTGCAAACATTGATGACATATTGTTAGGATACGTTATTAATATTCGCTCAGTCAGGATCGGACTAATGTAACTTCTACCATTCGCCAGGACGCTGTGCCAGGATAGTGACTACTTCGTCTCCTGTCCGCTCGGCTCTGTCCAGAACTTGAGCAGTTTTATTCAAACTTTGAGCTATTATTATGTTACATAACCCTGGGTGACAATTGTCGTTTTATCCAATATGTCACCTTCACAGAGGAGCCAATGTGGCAACCGCTTCTAAATTGAATAACCGCGATTTTATGCGAAACGACCTTCCTGCAAGTTATCATTCATAAGTCTACGTCGAGATTGGCATATTTATTTCCAGGGTAGATCGATATTTTAGGATTTCATTAGTGACATCTACTTTTTTCTGTTAAAGTTTTTAACGTTCTCAGCATTTTCGGCTTGGGAGTGACGCACTGGTTGGCGTGGATTTACAGAAATGGGTTTTGCCTTACTACTATTTTGTTAAAATAAAAAATTCATTTTGTGTCCCCATATTCTGAGAGCCAGAACTTTTTTTAATTTTTTCCTTGATTGAGCGGTGCGAGGACATTTTTGCGGGACGAGCTCTAGTTGTTATTGGTACTGACTTTTGGTACATACAACTTTCTGATCACTTTTTATTACATTTATTTTTAGATTTTGGTGGTTTTTTTTTTTGTTTTTTTTTACGGCGTTCACTGCGCGAGTTAAATAATGGTATATTGTAATAGTTTGGAGTGTTATGGACGCGATGATACCAATTTTTTTTTACTGTTTATTTTTTATTTTTTTTACATTACTATAGAGGAAAAATTCGAATTTTTTCTTTTAGCATTTTTCAACAGTCCCTCTCGGGGGATTTGAACCAGCAATCTGCAGATACTAATGTATCGAAGTGATTGTTTTTTTTTTTACAGGCTCATTTTGAGGCCGCGGTTAATAGAAGAAAGAAGACAGACATGGGGGTGCCTTCAATAGGCCCCCGGGCTGCTGTAACAACCATCGGCACCCCGTGATCGCGTTGCTGGGGGGCATATGCGCTGTCTGAGGGGACAGCCCCCCTTTTTCTAACAGCTTAGATGTCGCGGTCGCTATTGACTGCGGCATCGAAGTGGTGAAACGGCCATCAACAGCGTGATCTCTGTTACTGGCCGTTCGTGCGAGGTGGGGGCTGTAATACACTGCAGCGTATGAAGCGGGCTCAGCGCGTAAGCACGCTTCATGCTTCAACCCCCGTACCAGGATGTGCAGTTATGTCCAGGATTGTGAATTGGAAACCATAGACAAGCTGCTGCTGATGGATCTATTCTCTTCATGATGCATCTCTAGTAATTTGAGTGAACGATTCTTAGGGCGGGTTCACGTTGCGCGTTTTTGTTGCGTTCTCCAATGCTGTGAAAATAAATAAATAAATTGTTTCGTTTTTTAAATACCTGTGCGTTTTTACACAAAGTGTCTTAGCTGTAAGCCTACGACCATTACATTCAAGTATTAAAAAAAAGCATACCTATAATAAGACTATACCTGCTTGTTGATGGTTTCCATCACTCCAGGCAACACTGATACATTGTGTTATACCTGGCGAAGGGCCTGAGGGGGGCGGTGCATGACACTCTTAGGGTGTGGTGCATTACATTAGTATTTTGCCTGAATTCCTAACGCCTGGGCTACACAGAGGCTTTTTGTAGCGCAACCATTAGAAAACGGACGCACGCTGAATGCATCTATATATAGTATTTGTATATACTTCTCTTAGTTTATCTTGTGCTATTGCTGTGTTACATCGTATATAATATTCTAATCCCATCTAGAGAAAATGTCAAATTCTGCTGTTCGCCACTTGGGATCTGTCAGCACTGTGTTGACAGACACACCATTAACATCATAATTTAGTAGAAAATCTGGCTTTGTTTGCCATAACATCCTATCACAGTGCAGCTTTCATTATTCCAGAGCAAATTAAGAAATGTAAGCTGCGCTCTGATTGGTCATTATGGCCAAAACTTTTTCTGTTGTAATAAATGTGGCCCTAGGTGCATTGTGGGTGATGAGGATTTGTTTCTACATCAGACTTCTATACCGTGCCTGGAGTAGACCTCCTACAAGACACCACAGCAGGGGATTGAACCAACACGGGATCTAAAAGGATTCCATCAGTATACTAAATGCCGCTTTGGATGTGACCAGAGTATAAGGAAGATCAGTACAATATAAGTAAAAGCAATTTTTTGAAAAGTTATTCAACATTATTAGAAGATTTGAACTATAAAATGATGTGCAAAAGTTGAGCGCTACATTCTGGATTGTGCTTTTTATAATGCCTGGTGTGGATTTGATCCTGTATGTACAAAGGATCCGTCTTCACCTGCTGCTACAAGTCTTCAGAAGAGACGGCAATTTGTGGAATCCTCCTGCGTTTCATTCAGTTTTGATGGAGTAAAAATTGTTCACAGAACTGTCAAACTGTCACATATCCGAGTGTCAGGCCCGGTGATTTTTTTTCTCTGCCCTCGCTCGGAGAAAGCTGGAGACTGAGCGTTGATATTCCAGAAGCGTCCCCTCCGAGCGCAGCGCCTTATAATTTAATTTTAGTCTGTTAAGAATTTTATTGTCTTGCAGTACACCCTGTACTTCACACAGCGGAGGAGGCAAAATAAGTGTTTACATTATTTATGTCACGCAACAACGGCTGCAGCTCACACAGCGCACAAGCAGCAGATAGCAGACGTTCTCCATGCGGAATATAGACTAAAATCTTATGTTCAGTACATCAAAACTCGCTGCCCCCACACAGGGTCCTCATATTACTGCAGGAGACCCCTCTTGTACATAGGGGGCAGTATTATAGTAGTTATATTCTTGTATATAGGGGGCAGTATTATAGTAGTTATATTCTTGTATATAGGGGCAGTATTATAGTAGTTATATTCTTGTATATATGAGGCAGTATTATAGTAGTTATATTATTGTATATAGGGGCAGTATTATAGTAGTTATATTCTTGTATATAGGGTGCAGTATTATAGTAGTTATATTCTTGTATATAGGGGCAGTATTATAGTAGTTATATTCTTGTATATAGGATGTAGTATTATAGTAGTTATATTCTTGTATATAGGGGTCAGTATTATACTCGTTATATTCTTGTATATAGGAGGCAGTATTATAGTAGTTATATTCTTGTATATAGGGGCAGTATTATACTCGTTATATTCTTGTATATAGGGGCAGTATTATAGTAGTTATATTCTTGTATATAGGGAGCAGTATTATAGTAGTTATATTCTTGTATATGGGGGCAGTATTATAGTAGTTATATTCTTGTATATAGAAGCAGTATTATAGTAGTTATATTCTTGTATATAGGGGGCAGTATTATAGTAGTTATATTCTTGTATATAGGGAGCAGTATTATAGTAGTTTATATTCTTGTATATAGGAGGCAGTATTGTAGTAGTTATATTCTTGTATATAGGGGCAGTATTATAGTAGTTATATTCTTGTATATAGGGGCAGTATTATAGTAGTTATATTCTTGTATATAGGGGCAGTATTATAGTAGTTATATTCTTGTATATAGGGGGCAGTATTATAGTAGTTATATTCTTGTATATAGGGGCAGTATTATAGTAGTTATATTCTTGTATATAGGAGCAGTATTATAGTAGTTATATTCTTGTATATAGGAGCAGTATTATAGTAGTTATATTCTTGTATATAGGAGCAGTATTATAGTAGTTATATTCTTGTATATGGGGGCAGTATTATAGTAGTTATATTCTTGTATATAGAAGCAGTATTATAGTAGTTATATTCTTGTATATAGGGGGCAGTATTATAGTAGTTATATTCTTGTATATAGGGAGCAGTATTATAGTAGTTTATATTCTTGTATATAGGAGGCAGTATTGTAGTAGTTATATTCTTGTATATAGGGGCAGTATTATAGTAGTTATATTCTTGTATATAGGGGCAGTATTATAGTAGTTATATTCTTGTATATAGGGGCAGTATTATAGTAGTTATATTCTTGTATATAGGGGGCAGTATTATAGTAGTTATATTCTTGTATATAGGGGCAGTATTATAGTAGTTATATTCTTGTATATAGGAGCAGTATTATAGTAGTTATATTCTTGTATATAGGAGCAGTATTATAGTAGTTATATTCTTGTATATAGGAGCAGTATTATAGTAGTTATATTCTTGTATGTAGGAGCAGTATTATAGTAGTTATATTCTTGTATATAGGGGCTGTATTATAGTAGTTATATTCTTGTATATAGGAGGCAGTATTATAGTAGTTATATTCTTGTATATAGGAGCAGTATTATAGTAGTTATATTCTTGTATATAGGCGCAGTATTATAGTAGTTATATTCTTGTATATAGGGCAATATTATAGTAGTTATATTCTTGTATATAGGGGCAGTATTATAGTAGTTATATTCTTGTATATAGGAGCAGTATTATAGTAGTTATATTCTTGTATATAGAAGCAGTATTATAGTAGTTATATTCTTGTATATAGGAGCAGTATTATAGTAGTTATATTCTTGTATATAGAAGCAGTATTATAGTAGTTATATTCTTGTATATAGGGGGCAGTATTATAGTAGTTATATTCTTGTATATAGGGGGCAGTATTATAGTAGTTATATTCTTGTATATAGGGGCAGTATTATAGTAGTTATATTCTTGTATATAGGGGGCAGTATTATAGTAGTTATATTCTTGTATATAGGGGGCAGTATTATAGTAGTTATATTCTTGTATATAGAGAGCAGTATTATAGTAGTTATATTCTTGTATATAGGAGCAGTATTATAGTAGTTATATTCTTGTATATAGGAGGCAGTATTATAGTAGTTATATTCTTGTATATAGAGAGCAGTATTATAGTAGTTATATTCTTGTATATAGGGGGCAGTATTATAGCAGTTATATTCTTGTACATAGGGGGCAGTATTATACAAGTTATATTCTTGTACATAGGGGTTCCTTCCGCACAATGGCTGACATCTTTCGGCCAGTAACACACACGCAGTTTTGATGCAGTTTGTGATTACGTTTTTTTAGTCCAAAACAAAAGAAATGCGATGCATCAGTCTTCTCCTTCCATTTCGGATCCACTTCTGGCTTTGGCTCAAAAAATCTGTGCCAAAAACAACATAAAAACTGTGTGTGATCCTGGTCTAAGACACAACATTCAGCAATCTTTAGCCTCTTTTCGCAGCGATCTCAGTAAACACAATCCAGAGCAATGAAGGAACCTGGGGCTGCTGTCGATATCATCTCCCGTCAAGCTTTTCTACCTGACAATGACTCGGCTCTGCTTGATCGTGTCGCTGCTCGTAATACGGCTGGAGTGTTTATATACTCCGTAATTATTATCTACTGTTCTTGTGTGAATTACTATATAGCCGGATCGGGGCTGAAAAGAATCCTGACAGTATAAGGGTTGTAAGTGACTGTTGTCTATAATAAGAAACGTAACTGGTATTTCACCTTGTAAGTTGATGGCAGCAGACAAGTCCAGAAAGAGCCTGAAACAATAGAGGCTTTACACTAGGATTTTCTAGCCCGCTGTCTCATAGAAGGGCCGAATCTTCCCATCAAGTGAACATAGCACAAGACTATAACCACGCACTGGAAGTAGATGTAGAAATGTATATGGGTTGAGAGGAGGGGGCAGTCAGGTGGGAAACACGGATCCAATGGTGTATACAGAGGGTAGCGCCCAGAGTTGGACCTCCATCTGAAGCGGTCACAGGTTAGTCCTATTCCCAGATCAGACTCAGTCCACTCCTGGTATACTGTATATTAGATTTTTTGGGGGATAGCGGCACTAACACCCACCCCGTTCTCTTTACCATCAAGGGGAATCCCACTATGGAAATTTAGGACTGTCCTCATTTTCAAGTCCTAACCCGGCACCTTTTCTATGGTGATTGTGTCATTCTCCGCCCACTTCTCATTCTGTATTATACCCATTTCCTCACCCTGGCACTTGTTTACGCCCCATCTTCCCATCCCTTGTAGGAAAGGAGCATGGTGTGACCCAGCTTCTCCCTCCTAATGTTTGTCAACATTGGGGGTTCCTCCGCAGTTTCCCAATAGTACAGAGGTTTATACCCATCATCCATCCCAAGGTGTCTTCAATTACACCATGACATATAAGATCTGGAATTTCCTTGCATAGGTAGTTTGGCAATGACCTCTACCTCCCGCTGTGCCACTGGTACTGTACAAATTGTAAGCCATGAGATACAAGGAGCTCAATAGGATGCTAAAACTGGGTTATAACAAATACGGCCGCCATTACAGCTCCCATGGGGTCCTCACTTAGATTTTCTCAGACTCCTGAAAAGAAATCGGCCAAGATATTAGGGAACACATCGCAACATGGAGAGAGTGTCCAATCAGAACCCATTCGGAAAGCTGGGATTGGTGATGTCATCACACCGGCGACGTCAGTAATGGGAGATGTGTTGGTTACCACCCAAATTTCTAGTAACAGATCTGTCAAGCTGAGCAAAGGTCATAGCAATTCGGACAACTCGAGGATTTACATTTGCTTTTTTGAGGGGGGTGGGGGGGGGGCTTTACAATTTTTGAGTCAATTTATCCCCTTCATTGAGAATCTCCACGCACAGACGCCAACTAGCTCCGTTTCTATTTGTGAAAGGTATTTAACAATAGCGGCCGCACAGTCGCACAAGTAGGTGAATTACAATTTAAAGAGGACTGTGCGGCTCCTGCCAAAAAATGGGTTAAATTGCCATCAAACAGAAGATTAAATGAGCAGTAACGTTCCCAAGAGATGAAAGAAACAGAAGCCATTTAAACTTGAAGCTTTGAGATTAGAAATAAATTCTCCACGACATTGTGATGCCATATTTTTGAATTTTTTTTATTTTTTTATTTTTTTTTAAAAGGCCCAAAAATATAAGCCAACCTTATATCACCATGTGACAATACATCCTCCCTGCTTCACTATCGGCCGCGGAATTAACGGTTGAGCGGCTTAACATCATCTTCAAATCTATCAACTGCTGCAAGAAAATAATTATCGCCGCCATATATAAGGGATTCAGCTACGCAATTATGTGAAAGGGTTCCGCAGGTCATAATGGACTAGTTAGTTAAAGGCACAGGACGTAATATCAAAGTCTATGGAATCTAAAGAGGTATGGGCTTTCCCAGTCAGATTCGCCGGTCGCGGTCTACAGAGTAGTCACCCATGGGCAGTGGGGGAAGTGTAGGAACATTTGGAGCGGGTGTCGGAGCGGAGTCGGCACCTCTAAGTTGGCCATACATACCCCCTACATGGAAAATGTAGTATGACATGCCAGCCATTCAAATCAATGGCCATCTATGTAATATATATGTATAGAAGGGAAGGGTTTGCCTAAGTGAGCGCCCTCTATGATGCCCACATGCACTCACGGTGTCACAACGTCGCTGCCGCTCAGCCAGAGAAGTTGTCTCGGAGATCAGTCATAGCTATTTGAAGTCATCTGTATATTATATATTACTTAAAGGGTTTTACCAGGAATAAGCAATCGATAACCTATCCTTGGGATAGGCCATCAATGTTTGATTGGTTAGGCTCTGACCCCCGGCACCCCTACCGATCACCAGAACCAAGGGACCCCTTCAATGTTTTTCTGTGTAGCTGTACATGGTAATGTTGCTCATTTATACCACAACCTCTGTCCTGCTGGGGGTCCCAGAGGTCGGACCCCAATTAAATCCTAAAGATAGACAATGTGTATTCCTGGAAAAACTCTGGAGAGAATATTACATTTATATTAAAGGGATTCTCCACTTTGGACAATCCCGACTTGCCACAAGGGTCCATTGAAATTAAGCAGATCACAAAAGGTCTTATTAATCACAAAATGTCCTTGTTGCTCATATCAACCAATCAGAGTTAAGCTTTAATTTCTTAAACTGCTCAGAAAAAAATTAAAGCTAAGGTCTGATTGGTTGTTACGGGCAGTAAAGTTGGTTTTATTGTTACAGTTTTAATAAACAAAGCCCAAAGGTGTCCCCCTGCTGGTACCTCCAGCGATCATCTGTGGGGAAATCTGGTAGTGTTTCATTTCCCTGCAGCGCCACCACAGGGGAAATGAAGTATTACACAGTGTCCATTCATATCAATGTGTTGATCCTCCAGAGTGGGAGACGCTCTATGTAAAGTAATTACTCCTTATTTGCCTGAAACCATAAAATGGCTTCAAAAGAGAGCGACCTCGTGCATGGCCACTAACTGAAATGGGAACCAGACATGCAGAGTCTCAGAACTTGTGGGGCCCCAGTAGTCGGGGGGGGGGATTTAACATGTGAGTAATGCGTCTTTTGTCGTTTTGTGGCATTTCCCCCACTTGGCCAGATTGTTTCCCATCTCAAATAAAACCCTTTGAAGGTCCCCTCTTCACGGAGCGGATTTGTTGCAATTTTTCTGTCCGGATTTGCGGGCGAAAACTCCACAGCAGAAAACTGTTGCAGGCAAGTGGATGAGATTTTTTTTTGCTGAACATTTTCCGCATGGAAATCAGAGCATGTTCAAAAACCCACCATGCTCGTTCTGATCTGGAGGTCCACTGCGGATTTTACTCTGTGAAATCCACAACAAAATCCACAACAAAATCCACGCGTGTTACGTGCGGATTTTGCTGCAGAATCGCTGTGGAAAATCTGTAACAAATCCGCTAAGTGTGTGGGTACCCTAAGGGCTTATTCACATGAACCGAATAATCGGCCGTGTGACGGATGCATTCAAATCAATGTACTTCTATGGGGCTATTCCCATGGCCGTTTTTTTTTGTTTGTTTTTTTTAACAGGCCGTGTGAACGGACCGTGAAAAAATAGGGTGAGTCCTATTTTTGCCCGTTTTAACGGATCCCTCAATATACTCAAGTCTACGAGGGATCTGTGAAATCGGGTTCCGCACGGGGGCAAATGAAAATGAAAAACTTTGACACCCATTTGTGTGAATAAACCTTAAGGCCATGTTCACACCCAGAATTTTTCCTGAGGAAAAATCTGGCATGGATTAGGCTGAGATTCCGCGGCAGAAATTTGACGCTGACCCTCAGATTCCTGCCGCGGTTTTGCAGTAAAAACAACATTTTGCAGAGGAAGAAGCCATGGAAACCTTGTCAAGAATGTAACTTTTCTTTTTTTCAGCTACGCGTTTTTTAATTTCGCTTGCTAAAAATTCCGCCCATATGAAGAACGGGATAGTTTCCCATTGAACAACAATGGGAGTCTTTTTCCAAGCGGAACACTTGCGGATTCTGATGCAGAAAACTCGTCGTGAATTTTCCACCGTGTGCGCGGGGCTTTATTGTACCCACACATGTAGCGGATTTGCGGCGCGTTTTTCTTTTCATTTTCGCAGCATGCTCTGATTTCCGTGCGGAAAACGTTCAGCAGTCTCCTCTACTTTCCTGCGGATGTAAAATCGAAAACAAATCTTCAACGTGCAGGGGTCCTAATGGAGATTTCCCATGAAACGCTGCTATAATTGAATCACGGCCGTATGTCAGGACCTCAATGGGCCTCCTAAAACAGCATCATTTCGTTTTAATGTAGCATTTAATCCGATGCTATAAATACGTTACGTAGGAATTTATTGCAATCGTTTTCTACATACGAGAGGGGAGTATCCGGAGCAGCACGGCAGCGATTATAAACTTGCCGCTAAGTTTCCTATAGATTTCTGCCAGCGTGTTACGTAAACCTCTATTATACGCCGCTTCTATTTTAGAACTGACAAAACATTCAGGGGTCAAATAATCAAAAGCCCGAGAGAAAAGGGAGAACGAATCCATAAGGCATAATAATGGATTCCCACCGCCTGGTCCTAAGCCGGAGACGAATGAAAGGCGAAAATAAAGTCCTTCCTGCCGCGTCCTTTGCCTCCCTCCATATCCTCTGTTTGGTTTTCTCGTCCGCTCGTGACCTTCCTACACACGTACCCGACCGCTTATCCCATTGTCTCTGCTCTACTTCCCAACGGGTAGATTTTTTTGTACATCAGTCCCGAAATATTTTTGCATTTTTTCCGCTCACCCCTAAACCCACTGTAGGCAAAGCCGTATTTATTATACATCTTGTACTTCAATATTAATGACTAGAGCTCCTCTTAATTTGACAGGTGCTCTACTAGCAATGCCTGTCCGTTTTTTTTAAAGTTTTGCAAATTGCTTAAAGGGTTCTACGCTTTGGACATTCGTTACTTTTAAGAAGGGTCCCTTGACAATAAGCAAATCACAAAGTGACCACCAGCGATCAGCTGTAAACTGTGGGGCACCCTGGTAGTAAGTGTTCAGTTTCCCTGCAGCGCCACCACAGGAGAAATAAAGAATTACACAGTGTCTATTCATATCAATGCGTTGTCTGTGTAATACAGGACAGGACGGGTCCTCCAGAGGGAGAGACGCTCTTTGTAACGGAGGATTGCACCGTAACAGAGGATCCTCCCCTCTAATAACTCAGATTTCCCTAGAAGGGTATAGGAAGGCGGGTTTTCTAAACCAGACAATAACTTTAAGGGGCGGCTGCAGAATAAACGCATTAAGCTGCCCGTCCACCGAGCTCCGGAACAAACGATTTCCGCTGTCTTGAGTTGAAGTCTGGCGATCACTGGACAGACCAGAGTAACCGCTTGCAGAGGACAGATTTTATGGGAATGGTTTGACCCACTGACCTCTTATTATTTGTAGGTTTCTGCTCCGGTGGATTGTAAAAGTTTTCCTGCAGGGGAACATTTTCTTTAACTCCAATACAATTTCAGAAGAACACAAGATAAATTTGAAGGAGCCAAGCGGTCACACCCAGCAGGGATGTCAGACGCTGAGGACTGTAACAGAACAGTAAATTGATTTTGCTTCGATCCTATCCAATATCACAATCCACAGGATGAGCGTTGAAGCTTTGCTGGTCATAGATAGGGGGGGGGGGGTCACACCAGCCGGCAGCTCTGGGACCCCCCATCCTCCTTGTGCTGGCACCATGTTGACTGATTTAGATCATTTATTAGCAGTCCTTTAT
Organism: Rhinoderma darwinii; assembly: GCF_050947455.1. Lineage (NCBI taxonomy): Eukaryota > Metazoa > Chordata > Amphibia > Anura > Rhinodermatidae > Rhinoderma > Rhinoderma darwinii. The sequence continues at coordinate 78,174,429 of NC_134698.1, read as the reverse complement.
AAGGTCCCATTATTGACCTGATCGGGCAAAAATATTGGGCTGTATAAGGTCAGTTTAAATAAATTGTGCACATCTTTTCTGAAGATGGAGGGTCCGGGAACTAGGGCCCCAATAGACCCAGAGAACAAAGGGGCAGGTCATTTGGGAAGAGAAATAGAGACAAGAAATAGAGCATAGTCCCTCAGCAGCACAGAGTATTTCAGTAGAGCAGCGTGCTGACCTTGTGTGAGGTAGAGACCTGTCGATTCATGTGATGATATCAATAAGGACATAAGGAGGCAGGGTAATGACGTGTGGAGGGAAATGGAGACAAGTTATAGATCACGGCTGAAAGTTATACAGCGGGAGGAGCGAGGTGCATCAGCGGCACAGAGTATTTCAGAAGAGGGCGCGCTGATCTTGCATGGGGGGTGGAAATTGTATGATGTGAGGAGGGAGAAGGAGACAAGTGGAAAATCACAGACTGAGTTACATAGTAGGAGGATAAGTGTCCCCATCAGCACAGAGTATTTTAGGAGAGGAGTATGTTGATTTTTTTTTTTTTTTGTGGGGGCGGCTGCACTTATCGAAATATATTTCTATCAATATAGAACAATAAAACAAGTGCAAAAAGTTTATACGGAAGTAAAATATTGCCGCTTACTGCATGTGATTATTTTCTACTGTTCAGGAAAATCCTATCTCAGTGCCGGGAGTTATTGTGTATATTGTACATCCGAAGCGTGGAAGCCCCCGGGACCCCCCGCTCTGGTAACAAGCCAGGCCATCATAAATTGGACAGAAAACAAAGACTACCCGACCTGACAAACAGAGAGCAGAGGTACAAAGCTGCAGCTGTAGAGAAGACGGTCCCCGGGGTGCGCAGAGCGGGGACGTGCGGGAGGAACCGGCACATTTATCTAGAGCATTAGAGGAAGCGGCTGCTGGCGGTGAACAACGCTACACTGTGTAACCGGCGGAATATAATACAGAGCAGCACACAATATACAGCGGAGCCCAGGCAGAAATACAGGGGCCAAGGTCCAGATCACGGGAGATGTGACCTCTACTATACACGTCATTACTAGCCACAATCGTCTCCACTGGTGCCCGGATTCTCACCCTTCAGTGGTGCATGGTCTGATGGGTTGTTCTGCAGCCGCCAATAGTGCACAGAGCCCAGTGGCGCACCTTTCCACAGAGATCACATTGGCGCACAGTCAATACACGACCACAGTGCCCATGATCCCACAGCCCTCAGCACCGACGTATTATTCCCAGCCCCCAACAATGGTGCAACATTCCAAGCCCCCAACAATGGCATACTAATCCACAGCCCCCAACACTAGAGTACCATTTCACAGCCCCCAAAACTGGTGCACCCTTCCGCAACGCCCATGCTGGAACACCATTGAACAGCCCCAACAACTGTGAACTATTCAACAACCCCCAACACTGGTGTACCATTTCACAGCCCCCCCCCCCCCGACACTGGCAAACCTTTCCAAGGCCCCCCAACACTGGTGTACCATTTCACAGCCCCCCCCCCCCCCCCCGACACTGGCAAACCTTTCCAAGGCCCCCCAACACTGGTGTACCATTTCACAGCCCCCACCCCCCCGACACTGGCAAACCTTTCCAAGGCCCCCCAACACTGGTGCGCCTTTAAGCAGCCTGAAACAATAACCCCCAACACTGGCGTATCATTCCACGGCCTTTAACCCCTTTAGGACACAGCCTGTTTTGGCCTTGTGGACACAGCCTATTTTTTCAAATCTGACATGTGTCACTTTATGTGGTAATAACTCCGGAATGCTTTTACCTATCCAAGCGATTCTGAGATTGTTTTGTCGTGACATATTGTACTTTATGTTAGTGAAAAAATTTGGTCGATAAATTCAATATTTATTTGTGAAAAACTTCAAATTTTAGCAAAAATTTGCAAAAATTAGCATTTTTCTAAATTTAAATGTATTTGCTTGTGAAACAGATAGTAATACCACACAAAATAGTTACTAGTTAAAATCCCCCATATGTCTACTTTATGTTTGCATCATTTTTTTTCACGTAATTTTATTTTTCTAGGACTTTACGAGGCTTAGAACTTTAGCAGCAATTTCTCATATTTTCAATAAAATTTCAAAAGGCTATTTTTTCAGGGACATGTTCAGTTCTGAAGTGGCTTTGAGGGCCTTATATATTAGAAAGTCCCCATAAATCACCCCATTTTGAAAACTGCACCCCTCAAGGTATTCAAAACCACATTCAGAAAATATTTTAACCCTTTAGGCGTTTCACAGGAATTAAGGCAAAGTAGAGGTGAAATTTACAAATTTCATTTTTTTTGCCGAAATTCATTTGTAATAAAAAAAAATCTGTAACACAGAAGGTTTTACCAGGGAAACGCAACTCAATATTTATTGCCCAGATTCTGCAGATTTTAGAAATATCCAACATGTGGCCCTAGTGTCCTAATGGACTGAAACACAGGCCTCAGAAGCAAAGGAGCAGCTAGTGGATTTCGGGGCCTCCTTTTTTTAGGAATATATTTTAGGCACCATGTCAGGTTTGAGGCGGTCTTGTGGTACCTAAACAGCCGAAACCCCTCCAAAGTGACCCCATTTTGGAAACTACACCCCTCAAGGCATTTTTCTAGGGGTATAGATAGCATATTGACCCCACAGTTTTTTTGCAGAATTTAGTGGAATTAGTCTGTGAAGATGAAAATCACCTATTTTTCTGTGGAAACATAGATTTTTTTCATTTTTACAAGGAATAAAGGAGAAAAAGCACCCCAAAATTTGTAAAGCAATTTCTCCCGATTACGGCAATACCCCATATGTGGTCGTAAACTGATGTTTGGACCCACAGCAGGGCTCAGAAGGGAGGGAGCGCCTTTTGGATTTTGGAGTGCAGATTTTGCTGGATTGATTTTCAGTGCCATGTCGGGTTTGCAACGCCCTGGAGGGACCAAAACAGTGGAAACCCGCCAAAAGTGACCCCATTTTGGAATCTACACCCCTCAAGGAATTTTTCTAGTGGTATAGTGAGCATTTTGGCCCCTCAGGATCTTTTTTAGAGCTAGGGTGACCAAAAAACAGCGATTTTGGCGCTTTAAATTCTTTATTTATTACAGCGTTCACCGTGCGCAATAAATTACGTTTTAATTTATTCTGCCGGTCGGTATGATTACTCCGATACCATATGTGTATAGTTTTTTTTAAGTTTTGCAGCGTTTGCACAATAAAATTAAGTTTCTATAAAATAATTTATTTTCTGGGACACGCTATTCTGAGCCGTAACTTTTTTATTTTTTCGTCAAAAAAGCTGTGGGAGGTCTTGTTTTTTGCGGGACGGGTTGTAGTTTTTATTGGTACCATTTTGGGGTAAATGCGACTTTTTGATCAGTTTTTATTCTATATCTTGGGAGGGGTGGTGACCAAAAAATAGCGATGCTGACAGTTTTCCGTTTATTTTGTTTGCGGCGTTCACCGTGCGGAAAAATTAACATTATAGTTTCATAGATTGGGTCGTTACGAACGCGGCGATACCAAATATGTGTACTTTTTTTTTAACGTTTTCATTTTTTCCCTAGAATAAATGACTTATTATAGGAAAACAAAACCTTTTATTTTTACACTTTTATAAAACATTTTTATTAACTTTTTTTTACTTTTTACACTTTATATTTTTGTTTATTAACTTTTCTTTTACTTTTTACACTTTCTTTTTTTGACCTGCAGCTCTGATCGCTGCTAGAATACATTACACTACCTAGGTAGTGTAACGTATTCCAACTGTCAGTGTGACGTCACAGTCACTCTGACAGTTGGTCTACGAGGATCAGCAGAGGCTGATCCTCATAGGCTGACATACATGGCAGACCTGGGGGCCGTTGTCTGGCCCCCGGGTGCCATCACAAGCATCAGAAGCCCCCACGATTGCATGGGGGCTGCTGATGCGCTACAAACCCGCTACATGCGGAGATCGCAATCGAGCCCCGCATGTAACGGGTTAATTGCCGAAATCAGCGGCGATGAGCCGCTGATCGGCAACACTGGAGAGTGTCAGCTGTCGGGGACAGCTGATCTCCAAGTTCCCGATGCACACTGTCGCCGACAGTGTGCATCGGGAATGGCACAGTGACTTTCTGTCACTCTGACAGGAAGCCTATCAGGACCAGCCGAAGGTTGGTCCTGATGGGCTTCTGTCCATGGCAGACCCGGAAGCCATTGTTTGGCTTCCGTTTGCCATACTAACTATCGGCAGACCCCGCGATTTCGGACGGGGGTCTGCCGATATGTTAGAAACCCCTAAAATTCGGCGATTGCACCCGATCGCCGAATTTAAGGGGTTAATGCGCCGAAATCAGCGGCAAAGGACCGCTGGCCGGCAAGAGGGGAGTGTCAGCTGTCGGCGACAGCTGACCTCCTGGTTCCCGGTGCACACTGTCGCCGACAGTGTGCACCGGGATTAACTCAGTAACTGTACGTCCTCGTGCGGGAAGTAACTTCCCGCAACGACGTACAGTTACGTCCTGGTGCGGGTAGGGGTTAACACCGGTGCACCATTTCCCAGACCCAAACAATGGCCCCCAACTCTAGCGTACCATTTTACAGTCCCCACAATGGCGCATCATTCCACAGCCCCAACACTGGCGTACCACTCCACGTCCTTCAACTCTATCGTACCCTTATAAATCCACACATACACCCCACTATCTCTTCACCTTCCCATTCATGTCCGAGGAGGAGCTGCCAAGGAAAAATACCCAACAGGAGACGGAATTCATTATCCACCAGACGACACAAAATTATCTAGATCAACCAGAGAAAGGTTTTCATTTTGTGCCTTAGTTTTATTTTTTGCTTTGTGCTGTGAATATAGGATTATAGTAGAAGAGGGGTTTATTACAGGGGCAGACAAATGACTGTAGACTATAGACGGCAGTATGACCACCACAGGTGTCAGTATGAGAATTTAGTAGCCAAGCAATAAGAACTTCCATAGATACAAGGTGGCAGATATACATTTCTAGGTGCATCGGCTACCTGGAACTGGTATTCTGCTGGAGTCACTGTGTACAAACATGACATTACTTATCTAGTAACTCAGGATCAGTACAGGATAAGTAATGTAATGTAATATATGTATACAGTGACTCCACCAGCAGAATAGTGAGTGCAGCTCTGGAGTATAATACAGGATGTAACTCAGGATCAGTACAGGATAAGTAATGTAATGTATGTACACACTGATTCCACCAGTAGAATAGTGAATGCAGCTCTGGAGTATAATATTGGATGTAACTCAGGATCAGTACAGGATAAGTAATGTAATGTATGTACACAGTGACTCCACCAGCAGAATAGTGAGTGCAGCTCTGGAGTATAATACAGGATGTAACTCAGGATCAGTACAGGATAAGTAATGTAATGTAATATATGTATACAGTGACTCCACCAGCAGAATAGTGAGTGCAGCTCTGGAGTATAATACAGGATATAACTCAGGATCAGTACAGGATAAGTAATGTAATGTATGTACACACTGATTCCACCAGTAGAATAGTGAATGCAGCTCTGGAGTATAATATTGGATGTAACTCAGGATCAGTACAGGATAAGTAATGTAATGTATGTACACAGTGACTCCACCAGCAGAATAGTGAGTGCAGCTCTGGAGTATAATACAGGATGTAACTCAGGATCAGTACAGGATAAGTAATGTAATGTATGTACACAGTGACTCCACCAGCAGAATAGTGAGTGCAGCTCTGGAGTATAATACGGGATGTAACTCAGGATCAGTACAGGATAAGTAATGTAATGTATGTACACAGTGACTCTACCAGCAGAATAGTGAGTGCAGCTCTGGAGTATAAAACAGGATGTAACTCAAGTTCAGTACAACGTATGTAATGGAATGTATTTACAATTACGTAGATTCTATAATACAATGTAAAATTATGCTCACAATTGGACAAACCCTTAAAATCGTTGTATAAAGAAAAATTCTGCAACTTTCTAATATACTTAGGCCTCATACCCACTTCAGTGAAACGCGTCAGTGTGCTATCTGTTTTTTTTAACGGATGGCACACTGACCCATTCATTCTTATGGGGCCATGCACACATACTTTTTTTTTGACGGATTCGTGTGGCCGTTCAACAAATCATAGAACAAGTCCTATTCCTGTCCGTTTTTGCGTCAGTCAGTCATTCTATTCATTGGTCCGTTAAAATTACGGACCGCACATGGAAGCCGTCCGTGTGCGGCCCGTGTTTTTCAGCCATACAAAGAGCCACGGATGTGTGCTTGAGGCCTTAGTATCTCAGGTCTTCACAGTTTTCAAGATCTTTGCTCGTTGTCAGTGAATGGAAAAATTCTTGTTGACGTTAGCAACAGCCAAAACTCATCCTGGTCCCCAAACAAAGAGCTGCCTCCAATGTTATATTTCTACACAGGTCCTGAATACATCCACGTATACTTATAACCTGGCTGGAAGGTATTCACGGTCAGAGTTTCACGTCTCTTTTGACACCGCCAATTAATGTGAATATAAACTAACTAGACATTACCATGATTGCCCCGCGACTGCAAATTAAAACGCCACCGCATCATAATGAAATGACTGGCTGTCACTGGAGATAAACTGCTCACGACACATCTGACAGCGCTGCCCGGATAATCTGTATATTTGTTGCTCACATAGAAGTCTCCTAGTTCACCAACATCAATCAACCTGCCATCAACCGGGCCGAGGGCGGCTATAAATATTAGATTAGGGAACTGCACTACAAGCGATTCTCTAATATAATATTATTGGAATCATTTACTTTACGAGCGGGAGTCATTAGTAAGGCGGTAGAGCTGGGGGAGAGAAGGGGGGGGTGTAAAATTAATTGCCCCTTCGTTGCTTTCAACGGTATACAGACCCCCCCCCCCCCCCCCATAGAAACAGGTTGATGTAAATGGCGACCGGATTGTGATCATGAAGAAGGGACGTGGAATTAAAAATTCTCTACAGCTCAAAATGCAATTTCCTAATGTAATATCTAACCCTTTCACTGCCAGTGCTCGCCACGCCTAGAATATAAGAGGCGGGGCTTAGTATCATATCAATCTTGGCATCATATTAAAGGCCGGAATCGTAGCTTTTAAATGACACCAGAATGAAAGATGTAGGTGCAACATTCAGGATGAAGTTGGAGAGCGGGACGAAAAGTTTTACTTCACGGTTCTGTGTCTTTGTAGGGGAGGAGGGGGAGCTGCAAGTGAGAGCAGGAAGTGAGATATGGAGATGGAGATAGAGATTTTTTTTATTTGATCATACAGGTTTTATTTGAGTATGTCAATGCCCTGAAAAGTGTTGCAGCAGCAATAGGGTTAAAGTGGCTCCAAAATGGCGTTCCCATTAGGCCAGAAAAAAAACGTGAAAATTGCAGCAAAACTGCTTTAAAAAACGGAATAATGGAGGAGAGGGGTTAGTGGGTGGATCAACACCTTCTTAGGGCTCAAGTACACGACTGTATTACCTCTTATATAGAGCCATAATACAGCACCTATGGAAGTCCTTGGAGAACTACTGAACCTCTGTATGCCTCGGACTTCATGCGGAGATATTCACACAGATACCAGAACCCCTAAATAAATACAGACCACAAACCACCTAAGTAGAGACCGCAGACCAGACCTCCTAAATACAGACCGCAGACCAGACCCCTAAATACAGACCACAAACCACCTAAATACAGACCGCAGACCAGACCACCTAAATACAGACCACAGACCAGACCCCCTAAATACAGACCGCAGACCAGACCCCCTAAATACAGACCGCAGACCATACCCCTAAATACAGACCACAAACCACCTAAATACAGACCGCAGACCAGACCACCTAAATACAGACCACAGACCAGACCCCCTAAATACAGACCGCAGACCAGACCACCTAAATACAGACCACAAACCACCTAAATACAGACCGCAGACCAGACCACCTAAATACAGACCACAGACCAGACCCCCTAAATACAGACCGCAGACCAGACCTCCTAAATACAGACCGCAGACCAGACCCCTAAATACAGACCGCAGACCAGACCACCTAAATACAGACCACAGACCAGACCCCCTAAATACAGACCGCAGACCAGACCACCTAAATACAGACCACAAACCACCTAAATACAGACCGCAGACCAGACCACCTAAATACAGACCACAGACCAGACCCCCTAAATACAGACCACAGACCAGACCCCCTAAATACAGACCGCAGACCAGACCACCTAAATACAGACCGCAGACCAGACCACCTAAATACAGACCACAGACCAGACCCCCTAAATACAGACCACAAACCACCTAAATACAGACCACAAACCACCTAAATACAGACCGCAGACCAGACCCCTAAATACAGACCACAAACCACCTAAATACAAACCGCAGACCAGACCCCCTAAATACAGACCACAAACCACCTAAATACAGACCGCAGACCAGACCCCCTAAATACAGACCGCAGACCAGACCACCTAAATACAGACCACAGACCAGACCCCCTAAATACAGACCACAGACCAGACCCCCTAAATACAGACCACAAACCACCTAAATACAGACCACAAACCACCTAAATACAGACCGCAGACCAGACCCCTAAATACAGACCACAAACCACCTAAATACAAACCGCAGACCAGACCCCCTAAATACAGACCACAAACCACCTAAATACAGACCGCAGACCACCTAAATACAGACCGCGGACCAGAACCCCTAAATACAGACCGCAGACCAGAACCCCTAAATACAGACCGCAGACCAGACATGATTACCGCGCCCGCGCAGAGATCCCACGACGACACAGAAGATCTTCAGCAGGAGCTGACACTTCCATTAAAGATAAATCTCCAGATAAACCAGACAAAGTACAACAATCCCGGTAACCATGACAACAGCAGCACCGGAGAAACGCTACAGAGATATTGTTCCATGGCGGCGGCGCTGTGTGGCATATGGTCACATCGGAGGCACGTTCCCGCATATTCCACTCCGCTTCAGGCAACTTAAATTAAATATTAACCCCTGAAGATCCGGAGCCAATGACCATGTGACCAAAATCTCATTTATCTCCTTCCCCACCAACCGCACTGTTATTGCATATCCTATGATAGGAAAAGCCCTTTAATTAATAAAAACAGAAAATTAAAGGAACCGTCCACTTTGGATAAACCCCTTTATTAGGGGGGAAGGCCATGCACTACAAGTTTATCCATAAAACCTGCCCTGGTTATAACAGTTGATCATGGGGGGGGGTCTCAAATCAGCTGGTCACCATGATTCCTGCCAAATAGAAATGGGTTTTAAAAGTGGACTGCCCCTTTAAGGACTACAGCACCTGACAGTCCAGTCTTGAGTCCGTGTTGGGATACCATCCGGATTTCAAGCCTATTGATGTACAATATATATATGTTATCTTGGAGTCCTAATATAGGAAACAGACGCTGGGTGACAACCCCTAATAGCAGTCATTACGATGCTTCCCAGAGGTGGTCACCCAGCTTTTCTCATACCCAGAATTCCTTAAAAATCTGAATTGCTATCCTCTCCTACCATCCTGCCAGTGACAGTCCTTATTGTACTCCAGGCTAACCAGGAAGCTCTGGATGAAGTGTTATAGTCCCCGCCCACATAGGAGGGAGTATGCAAATGAGCATGGAATTATGGGCGGGCAGATAAGCAACACTAAAGGTAAGACGAATATATTTGTGGTGATGATCGTTACTAAGTAATGCTGTCACTGTGGCTGCAATCTATGGCCCTTCATGGAGAATCCCTTTAAATATTACAGGTGACTACAGCAAGTTTCCCATCTACATTAGTCACACACAGGGTTAAACATTTAGCGTTAGACTTTCCGAGTCGTTATCAATCTCTTTACAACTGTTCATTTATCGGATTATGTCAGATCTACGGCGACGCGCCATATGTTTTCACCTCGCTGCAGCCGTGCGCTCCTCTACCCGGTTCCCGCTTGGTCTCCCTCCGTAGATTAGAAACATTTGCGAAACTTGCCATATGGCGCCGACAAACGGCGTTAACAAACTGTTTTAATCAAGCGGCACAAATAGATGACAGCAAGGAAAACGCGATGTTTAACCATTCGAGTTCCCACATCACTTTACAAAGGATTTATCGGATAGGTGAAGCTTTAGGACGGAATGGCAAATGGGTCCGATATTTCCGACCCGTAACAAAGGTGTTGGGGCACTTTACAGAGCGCCGTATAGCGCCAATGTTCTGGAAATCTGTAATGGACCCGGCTCCCAGATCACAACCTTTTATCATTCTCTATGACAAGTCAGGAGGCAACTACAGGTGGAGTTCCCCTTTAAGGCCTGGGCTATCCATGTTGGTACAGGTCAAATGCCATCTTGACTTTTATAATGGCTGGTTCAACATTTCAAGCATTTTTTTTTATTGTTGTAGTGTGTCTATAATGAAGCAAACAGTCTTAATCGTTTCCGATCGTTTTGAGTCTACAGCTCCTATGCAGACCTATAGGTTTCCATGGTAATTGCCTGCCAACAAAGCCTGTGCAGTCAGGTTCTGCGGTCATCCTCCCTTCTATTTGCCCTCTATTTCTTATTAACTTACATTTAGTAGGTTGGCAAGAGAACTACTTAATGTGAGAGTCGACTACACAGGATTAGTTTGTAGTCTGTAACCATGGAGACATATAGGACCACATAGGAGCTGTATGCACAATATTGTAGGAGATTTTCAATTTGCAAAGTTGGGTTGTTTCTTATTTTAGATACACTGGAACAATGAAAAGATTGCGTGTGAAGGTGTGAAGGTGAACTTTAAGCGATATTAACATATTATTTGTAGAAAAATCTGATTAATAACGCGGACGGAGATCAGGAATGGCAACCTGCTCCCCCTTCTCATCACACGGCCATTACAGCCCTAGAACGACGTCCTATAGGACAGTCTAGTTGCTATGGATTCACTGCCTAACAACTACAACCTTTACAATGGTGTTGTCAGCCAACGTTTCCATAGCAACCAGTTTGTCTTAGATCACTCAGGTCTACAGCTCAAGAAAGTGACCCTAAACTAAGGGTCCTCTCACGCAGCCCGACATGGGCTGTTTAGACGAGAACCAATCAATGAGACAGCTCGTTGATCGGCGCTCGTTTGCTCCTTCACAAGGACCAATGATTGGCTATATATGGATATGAGCGATCGTTACTCTGATCGCTCGTCCCCATACATCTCCATCATGCCGGCAGCGCGTCTCCCGGGTTACACAACGAGATGTACTGCCAACGATAATACTTCATGCTGCAGAAAGGATACGATCAGACGAGCGATCGCCCAATAATTGGCCCGTGTAAAAGGGCCTTTAATGAAGAGAAGGGCCAAGAAACCCTGGGGAGTTACTCACAGGGAAGTATGGATCTAAACAGCATAAAACGAGGCCGTTACTGGCGGGGGGGGGGGGATCTGTGGCTGGTACTATTATGGGGGCACTACATGCAATATATCAACCGGTCCGACTCTGGAAAAGTTGGGTGACTAATATCCAATATGGTTGCTTCTCCAAAAAGGACTGGCATTCATCTTTCCTAGACTGCTGAATGGCAAGAAGGACTAGTAATATAGTGATCCATTCCTCTATTACTAGGCACGTTTGCCACTCAGAAGTCTGGGAAAGCTGGATACCACCACCCGTGGGAGTTATAATGACGTCAGTAAGGGTATGTTCACACGCTAAAGTAAAAACGGCTGTAAAATACGGAGCGGTTTTCAAGGGAAAACCGCCTCTTATTTTCAGCCGTTTTTAAAGCATCAAAACTTTTTTTGCGGCTGTTTTTGGAGCTGCTTTTCTATTGGCACAATGAAAAACGGCTCAAGAAGTGACACGCACTTCTTTTTACGTGCGGTTTTTTTCGTAAAAAACGCTCCTCTGAGCGAAATGCCGTTTATAGGTGTTCAGCTTCCATCTTCTCAGCCGTTTTTCGAGGCGTTTACGCCCTGAAAACACTGCGTGTGGACATACCCTAATATTTGTCACCCAGCTTTCCTAGAAACGGATAGAACTAAGAACTGCTTAACCTAAACTGATAGAGGACGACGGCAGGAGGGCACACGTCGCAATCAAAGAGCATTTTTTCCCCGTTTTGATCACGACATGAAAACTCAGCCTAACTGGAGGTTTTTTTAATATACGGGGGAAGAATTGGAAGTTAGACGTGCGATCTGCGGGAGAGGAAGTTCAAGAACTGTGCACATAGTGCCGACTAGAGGACGAAATCCAGGCCAAGGTTTTCTACCGTCGCCGCCGCGCAGAACAACAAGAGTCTGTTGTCATGGCAACAAGGATCCAACATCAAAACGGAGGGAAGACAAAAGCAATGAAAACGCTTTTCTCATCAGTTTTACATTGCAGCCTATCAATGAGCAGCATTAAACCGCGCGGATAGAACGGGCGCCGCGACATTACGGGGGTCACTTCACGATCCAGGAGAGAGACGCGGTTGCCTTGGCTCCTGTCACGTGAAGGGATGTTCCGAACAAAAGGACAAAAGTCGCCGATAATTTCAGTTCTTTTATTTCGGCGACTTTACAAACCCACTTATATCTCTATGGAGGATTCAATATCAATATCCGCTCAGGACCCCCTTCTATGAGCCAGAGCCTCTAAGTAAAAGCGCCCCCCCCGTATGATGGACTTAGCCCGTCCATGTACGGTCGACCATTCACCGGGGGTCCCAGGAGCCGGACCCGTAGCGATCAGCGGATTGCTGGGGCGCCAGTCTTTAGTGAAGGGCTTGTCTTAATGAGACAACCCCTATAAATCATTGTACATTGGAATCTACTTGTGTTATGACTTCAAAGATCTTTGCTTGCTGTCAGTGAATGGGAACATTCTTCTTTACATTCATAGACTGATCACCTGTACAGACCTAATACTTCTCACATTGTAGGGGTTGTCACAATTGTATCCAGTCTAGACAATCCTCTGTGAGCAAAACACATCAGCAGCACAAACCTCTATCCTGTCCTGGTAGTTTTGCAACTTTCTAATATACGTTGTGTTGTAATTCTTCAAGATCTCTGCTTACTGTAAGTGAATGGAAACATTCTTGTTTCCATCCAGGGTCTGAAAATCTGTGCTGACAATACTTCTTAGGGCCTGTTCACATCGGCGTTGGTTTTTCTGTTGCTTTGCTTCGTCAAAGGAGCAAAACAACAAAAATACCGGAAGAGCCGGTTCTGTTGTTTGACGGACACTACCGGTGGTCGACGGTACCCATTGACTAATAGTTCCCGTTGGGGTGTCCGTGGCTTTACTGGGAACAGTAGCGCAGCATGCTGCACTATTGTTTCTGGTGTTTACAGCCGGATCTGTGACAGAACCTCCAACGCAGATGTGAACAGGCCCTAACAGCAGCACAAATCTCTCTCCTGTCCCATTTGCTACAATGTATCAGTGCAGGTGAAAATGTATCAGTCTGGAGTCCACCGGATATAATAGTAACAAACCCACAGCTCTGAGAAATATTGGATCTGCACAGGTATTCAACCTCTGTAAGCAAGAATGTTCCCAAATCGCTGACAGCAAGCAGAGATCTTGAAAATGGTTAGACATTAAAGCTCGAAGTGCATTAGAAAGCTGTTCTACCGAATGTAACCTCTGCAATAAAATACTGGTATGTGGGAACGGATTCTGCGACTAAGGGTAGTCGAAACGGGACGCTGCTTTGTGCGACACGGGACTCTGGCCGGCCTCAAACCGCTCCTTATTTCTCAGCCGTGGCTTATTAATAAGTGGCATCCGATTTGCTAATTGCAGGAATTAGGTCTTCATTGTCATCTCATAAACAAGCTGAAGATTTGCATACGCCTGCGAACAAAGCCATCAAATGTGACACATTGACTGGCGGGCACGGATCCCTCCTGGCACGATATAAGGTTATAATTGAGCCTCCTCCGAGAGTTATAATAATAATGGTCTGTTTTAATTACGTTTGGAAATCTTCCGTTATAATTTCTAGACTATGGAGCTGTAACCTAATGAAGCGCGCCCATGATTATCAAACAGGCGAGGAGGCTGCAGCACCAGGAACGGCTTTTTAACCCTGTCCTCTCAGAAGTGATTTACAGGTCAGATCTTCAGGACATGGGTCACCCCATCGCCCCAAGACGACGACGACAATAAGGAAATGAAGAAAAAAATAAAAGTATTCACCCCCTCAAAGAGTCAACACACTTGTCTGGAGCAAATATGGCCGGAAGAATACACAAAAATCACTCCACCAGCGTACAAAGCTGGTGGAGACTTCAGCTCCATGCACACGACCGTATTTTTCATCCGTAATTATGGACCCATTCATTCATATGGGCTGCGGACACCTTCCCGTTTTTTTACGGATGGGTGTCCGTGCCGTAGAAACTATAGAACATCTTTTTTTTTCTGTAATTACGGAAGCATTGCTATGCAACGCCAGGGGATTACCCTAGATTCCTCCCTGGCTTTTTTGTGGATCCGTAAATACGGATGCACTACGGGCCGTATTTACGGATGCTTAACTGATGACTACGGATCCGTATTTACAGATGGATGAAAAATACGGTCGTGTGCATGGGGCCTTAGCCCAACGGGCCACACACAGTGTAAACAACGGAAGATTTTCCGCAACGGATTTAATTGCGTAAAATCTGCAGTGTCTTACAGCAGCAGCGTGGGTGAGAGCTGAACAAATGTCATCCACAGGTTGCGAAAAAAATCTGCAGAGAAACCGTTCATAAATTGACCTGCGGTGCGATATTGTTGTCATAGCGACGCGATCCTCTGTTCTCCGTCCAGGCCGGCCTCCTGGGAAGATGTTTCGTCCCATGCGACTTTTACAGCCAATCAAAGGCTGCAGCAGTCACATGGACTACAGGGTCTCCAAAGGAGGTTGAGCTCTACTGAGGAGAGGGATGCGTTGCATTTCTTTACACCAGCTGTTCTGGATTATCAGGCGGTCATAAAAAAAAGCATCTAAAATTTACTTCTAAGGCCTTATTCCCACGAGCGTGTCCGAATTGCGTCCGCAAAAAAAGGACTGTTTTATGATTGTCAATGTTGCAACGGTGTGCGTTCCGTGTATCCATTTTTTACATCCGTATGTCATCAATTTTTTCGCTACGGCAAGCACTTTCTGGCTCCACTTTATGGACATGCTGTGAGTTTCTCGCGATAGACATACGCTGAAAGAAAACGTATGTGTGAATAGCCCCGTTGTCTTGGATGGGTCCGGGTGCTGTCAGCAAACGGACGAGAAATACGTTCACGTGAACAAAGATGGAGTCCGGTAAGAAGAACAAAATACTGACATAGTACCAGAGTATCAACATTTTTGGATTATAGGATGCCGGATTAGAAGAATTCACTACGTAACGAGGCAGATTTGCCATTTCTGAGGCTGGAAAGCTGGGTGACAACCGCTATGGAGGCAGTAATGGCGGCCATATTGCTTGCTTCCCCGCTTTTCCGGAAACGGACAAAACCAAGACACGGCTGCAGAGACTTTTTAACTACTTGACAGGAGAGGACGACTAAAGGATTGCCATTTTCTGTGGAGGTTTTTTGCGATTTATGTCAGCGACCAAAATTACGCTGAGGAACACGATCTCCGCATTTGTATCAGGTAAACACTTCAGCACAATAGTAACGATTATTCTGCTGCGAACAGCAAAATAAATAGCCGACAATTCAACCTTCATTAAGATTAAGTATTCGGTGAGCGCAAAATAAACATCGAATAAATTATTTTTATGGCTCAATTTATGTTTACGGCAGCCATCCGGCCTACGTGTGAGTCAGGGAAGAAGGGAAACAATGTTCCTTTCCCTTTCTGGTGGCAGCTCTCATTACGGGGAAACTGTTCGCTGTGGGTCTGACTGCTTAAATCTCTGATGGAAATGTGATAAGGGGACAATCCCTTTAATGGAGGAAGATCCCCTATCATTATATACATTATATACACAGGGCTTCATGTTTAGAGAAACCCTTTCCTTGTCACCCATAGCAACCAATCAGAACTCATGTTTCAGTTTTCCAATGCAGTTTAAAAAATAAAAGCTGCAATCTGATTGGTTGCTAATGGCAACAAAACTACTGATTCTCTGAGGCAGTTTAGGCCCACAGTGTGTGCAGCCATTTTCACCACACTTCACAACCAATCAGATGCCAGCTCTGATTTTTATAAGTTCCTTGGAAAATGAAAGGCACAACCTGATTGGTTGCTATGGGAAACTCAAAGGGTTTTTCCAATAACTCCCATTTATTTCAGTGGCCACAGCCAATATATTAGAAGGTCATAAGATATTGTTGGACAAATCCCTTTGCCGCCAAACCATAAAGGCCCCGATTTTTCTTTGACCGTCATGATACAATGAAAAGTTAGCGAGTCTTGAAAGTTATGAGGGGCATCTGACTACTTTTTTGTGAAGGGGGGGCTTAATAAGTGATATTATACTGTCTAGCATACTGCTAGTATAGTGTCTAGTAGATCCATATAATCACAGAGATTTTCATTGGACAAAAGATACGGGTTCTTCAGCGTCCTTCAATGACAAATATCCACAAAAATGCAGGAGAATATATAAACGGAAAATCACCAAAAATAAATAAAAGTTACAGGGGTTGTCGAGGATTAGGAAAACATGGCTATTTTTTCCCCAACAACAGTGCCACACCTGTCCATAGGTTGTGTTTGGTATTGCAGCTCAGCTCCATTCACTTCAATGACGCAAAACTGCAATACCCGACATAACCCATGGACGGGAGTGCCGCTGAATGTGGACAAAAGAAGCCATGTTTTTCTGATCTCATACAACCCCTTTAAGTAATCTGCACAGTGTGAACTGGTTTGCAATAAAGAGACAAATAATAACAGGGGCATTTACGGAGCAAAGAAGGACAGCGGGATGCGGGTCTAGAACGGTCCCTCCAGACATGAGGTTTGACCGCAATGGGTTTTTAGGTACATGTCCACACACACAGATTAAGGCCTCATGCACACGACCGTATTGGTTTTGCTGTCAGACCTGCCGAACCGCAAAAAAACCTGTGTTGTGCATATGTGTGTCACCCGGACTCATGGAACCACAACAATTCACCGGTATTGGTGAATCCAAAAATCCGGACCGTAAAAGGACTTGTCCTGAGTTTTTGCGGTCTGGTTTCGCGCCCCCCGCACCGATCCGTATAAATCACTCGTGTGCATGGGCTCATAAAAAAAGAATGAGTCCGCAATTTGCAAAAATAAGGTTGTGTGCATGAGGTCTCTCTATGAAATGAAACGTGCCATTACACAAAATATAAAGACGTGGGTATGGCGTGTTCGCGGCGTGCCCAGGAGCAGCGTAATCTGCTGCCATCACCCAGCACCCTACTGTCCAGTAACAGCGGTCTTACTGATGTTTCGTCCAAAGTGGCACAATGTCACATGACCTGATCATCCAATAGCAGTTGGATGCAGCAACATTTCATCCATAGCAGCCATTGGACAATGCGGTCACGTGATGTTACATCATTATTTTTTATAAATCAGCAAATTTAAAAAAATTTATTAAAAAAAAAAAAGTCAAAAACCTATAGGCCCACATTTATAATCTAGTTTACGGCAGGTTTTGGCATAAACTGCAGCGCTAAAGTGTTGAGGGACATTTTAGGAGCGTTTTATTATTCAGGATAATATTTATAGTGACTGGAACCGCCCTTTAAAAAAGGTATATACGACTTTAAATATCTATAGGATGCCTTTATAAGACGTATAATGGTTACCTTGCATGTTCCGTCCATGGATGCGGAGAGTAGTAAATGACCGTACTGCTTTACCGGACACCACTGGACCCTGTTCACTGGCCCCGAGTGCTCCTCCATCTGGAAAATCACTTTTTTAGGAATCCCGCCGCTGCTGTATTTCAAGGGTAAATAAGGTCCGAGATAATCGGAGACTCTGTAGATATTCCTTACCGAGTGGCTCATGCGGTCATGTGACCCGATCAGTGCGCCACCTTCAACCGCGTCAGCCATATTGGATTGCTCCTGTCGGAGCCTTTTAGGAACATAAGGCTTTACCGCTCCTTCCCCGCCGAGCTGAGGTCTCTTCGGAGCAGGAAAGACGGACTTCTCCTTTGCAGAATTACTCAATCCCTTGTATGTAGAATTACAACTAGCAGCGCGCACTCGGTACTGCTCAGTCACAGAGAAGTCTTTGCCAAAAGATGAGGATCCCACCGAGGTGTCCATGCTTGTAGGGTGCAGCGCAGCGTCAATTTGTGGCTGGTGCGGCACAAGAGGCGTTGCAAGAGCTTCAGCGACTTGAGGCGTATGGGAGCGCCTGCCATCTTCCGTCTCCGAATCGGAATCGTCATAGGCCACTAAGGAGTTCATTCTTGAAGATGAGAAGGCTCCTGAGCCACGAGGGACGACTGGGGATAAAGAGACTTATATATACACATATGTATGCTGGAAGCAGTATTAGATCTGTACGGGTAGTTTGCTCCTGGATGTAAACAATAAATGTTCTCATTCACTGACAGCAAGCAATGATCTTAAAAAAAGGGAGGAATTGAAACACAAAGTATATTAAAAAGTTGCATTATCATAAAGTAGATCAGATGTTTATAGGTAGATACATTATCAGAAATGGAAAACGGTGGCGAGAGGCGGGGGGCGCCGGGCGGTGGACTCGTAAATATGGGGTCTGTCAGGCGCGGTTTGCGTCTGCTGTGCGATTATCAAAGGAAGCCATAGCACAGATGTGAACTGAGCCTTAACATGTCCCTCCAATTCACCTGCACGATCTGACATCGGAGGTGGAGAGGAGTTGGGGGCACGCTGGGCGGTACAGCTGCCAAGGCAACCGTACGGTGCACGGAGAGTCCTGTGCATGGGTATTTGAAGTGGATGTGCCATAAATGACTGATAGATGCGGGTCCCACCTCTGGTACCTGAACCTGTCTCTAGAACAGGTCCCTGTGACCCCCATCCTACCGTCTGACGCTGATTTACGAGGTGGCCGCGCACGCTTTGCTACTTTATTTCCGGAACTCTCATAAAAGCGAACCGAAATTTCGAAAATAGCGTGGCAACGCGAGCTACGCAGTTCATAGCTGTTACCACACTGTTTCCGTAAATCCCATTTACTTCTATGAGAGTTCCGGAAACAGCGTTGCGAAATGCGCTCGGCTGTTTCAGTACCGGCCGTCATGTACGTCAGTGGCTGAAGCCCTGCGACACAAGGTAAGATGGGGATCAGGGGGTCCCGTTCTAGGGATAGGACCCGCATCTATCGGACGTTTATTGTATATCTTGTGGATATGCTATAAATGTCCGGGATGGGAATACCGTGCTGGAAGCAAATGCCGAATTATCAAATTTTCAGAATTAATGCTGCATTAAAGGAAGTTCAAATTACAGATAAGATATATCCCCATGATTTTAGGGAGACTCGATCGTATCATGGGAAATTTTGTATATGCTCCTTCCCTGACAAGCATTCCAACAACAAAAAAACACCGGAATGCAGGGGGCGTGGCCGACACATTCCTATGATCTCCATCAGGCTGATTTCTTCCATTGAACATGTGAAGGTTTACAGTCCATGTAAAATTTACTGCAGCTTTCGAATATAGTTGGTCTATCACTTCTTCACCATTTTAAATATCTCCGCTTGCTGTCAGTGAACATAAACATTTGCTGTTTACATTGAGCATCTAAAAACCTGCTGCTCACACAGGTGCAGGGTAGTTACAGTGTATCAGAACTCTCCTTTGTAACCAAACCTGCAGCTGTGTGAGCAGGACATCACTTTTCATTACACAAAGATTATGACAACCCAGCCTGACTACAGGCTACACTCATATCACGATATAATACGCAACACTGGATTATATTTATACATTGACAGTAGAATTTAGTGGGAATAATATTTACCCCCCTCGTTGCACACACAGGACTCCCCCACTCACTCAGTGACAGCCACGCACTGCATGCTGGGAATCCCTCCAGTCCATTACTGAATCAAACAGCCCAGACTCCGCAAATCCATTCCCCCCGGAAACGAGAGCGAGTACATGAAAGTTCCGCTTTGCAATAATGAACTCTATATTAATAACCTATGATATTCTTTCTATATCATTTTATATAACATCGGTTTATTAATAAAATCGTATAACTTCCCGTTATTTTACCAGCGCTTCTGCTTTGAGGTGTTTCCTATGGTTTCTGGGAGTAGGAACCTTAGTGATCGGTCATGTTTCTGTAGGGATTGTATTGCGGGCTGCACGGTGGGCGGAACCTGGGAGTGCAGCATTCCGCACCGGCTGCTTGTATCACACGGGGCAGGCGAGGTGGAGGCAGATGAGAGGTATAGCGGCTGTCACTCTATAGTCACCTGTGTGATAAATGTCTATGACAGATGTATTATATACCGCGGACAAGCCCTCGCCAGCTCCTGTAGTGTCATGTGCTGTAATAATCATATAGTAACGTGCTGTGTGGGGTGTCAGGCTGTGCACCCTCCTCCATGTGTCCCTGTGTTATACCGGGGGAGAGCTGGGGGCTATTACTTTTACCATCCGGAACTGTAAGTCAGCACAATCTCCCATATGGTTCTGAAGGGATCATGTGTCATAATACAAGTCGTAGTCCTGCTCGTGTAATAATAATATAGGACCAGCTGCCCTTTAATATATAGGATCATGTGTCATAGTCCCTATCATATAATATAGGATAATGTGTCATAGTCCCTATCATATAATAATATAGGATCATGTGTCATAGTCCCTATCATATAATAATATAGGATCATGTGTCATAGTCCCTATCATATAATAATATAGGATCATGTGTCATAGTCCCTATCATATAATAATATAGGACCAGCTGCCCTTTAATATATAGGATCATAAGTCATAGTCCCTATCCTATAATAACATAGGACCAGCTGCCCTTTAATATATAGGATCATGTGTCATAGTCCCTATCCTATAATAATATAGGACCAGCTGCCCTTTAATATATAGGATCATGTGTCATAGTCCCTATCATATAATAATATAGGATCAGCTGCCCTTTAATATATAGGATCATAAGTCATAGTCCCTATCGTATAATAATATAGGACCAGCTGCCCTTTAATATATAGGATCATGTGTCATAGTCCCTATCATATAATAATATAGGACCAGCTGCCCTTTAGTATATAGGATCATGTGTCATAGTCCCTATCATATAATAATATAGGACCAGCTGCCCTTTAATATATAGGATCATGTGTCATAGTCCCTATCATATAATAATATAGGATCAGCCTGCCCTCTATAATCTCATATATAAGATCATGTGTCCTATCATATAATACTATAGGACCAGCTTTCCTGTATAATTTCATATATAGGGTCATGTTTCATAATACAAACCATAGTCCATATCATGTAATACTATGAGATCAGCCTGCATTCTATATCTCATATATAGGATCATGTGTCATAGTCCTTATAATAATATAAGGTCAGTTTGCCCTATATAATCTTGTATGTAGATGTGATATTGCACTGGTCATATACTATATAATAATATAGGCTCCTGTGTCATATTCCCTATCATATAATAATATAGGATCAGCCTGCCCTCTATATTCTCATATGTAGGATCATGTGTGGGACCTGCCTGCACTCTGGAGTCCCATATATGGGTCCGGTGGGGTCATATGTGGTATTACAAGTCATAATCTATATAATATTATAGTATAGGGTGCGTCATGTGTCATATTCTCTACAATTTTGCCCACTATATCGATCTCAGGGCAATTCTATGTGATATCACAGGTGCCATATAAGAATTATGTCACTAAGCTGTCATTCACATGCCCGTGCAGCGTGCAAGAAATTCTGTACAGTTGTAATATTTGGGGGGGGGGACCGCTGTTTTGCTTTCTATGTATATACATATATACCCTATATTAATGTGACCGCAGACCATTATAATGGCTCATATCACATTGGAGGGTAATTCTAAGAGATGATTTCTTTCTCCAGGATTCGCACATCCCGGGGGTTGCTGATTTATTTGGCATTTGAGTGGATTTTTTATCCTCACATCTCACCACGTCATGTCCGACCCCGGATCTGGTAATGGTGGGGCGCTCACACCCCTGGAGCTGTATAACCGGGTGTCAGAACAGGGGGAAAAAGTCCGCACATTGAAAACAGAAAAGGCCCCAAAAGTAAGTATTGTGTATATAGGTCTGTGATGTATGTCATGTGTATGTACTGTGTGAATAACCGCACATTTATTATATACTTTGCATTGGAATTCCTCACCATTTTCAAGATCCCTGCTTGCTGTCAGTGCATATCCAGAGGTTGAAAACCTGTCCAAGCCTAATTTTTCCATAGGATATATCTGATGGATGTGGATTCCACCTATAGGACGCTCACCTATCTCCAGAATGGGGGTCCCTCGACCATTGTCTCGCCTTGTGAGAAGGCTGTCCGTCGCTGCATTTAGACGGAGGATGACTGGAGAGGTAGCCGACATGCGCGGCCACATTTTCATCCATTCTAAGGTAGAATGTGATGGCCGCACCACCAGGTGGCATAGGCATCAGGGACCCCCTGTTCTGGAGATAGGTGAGGGTGCCATAGGTGGAACCCACATCCTTCAGACATATCCTATAGATATGCCATAAATGTCAGAGTTGCGAATACAGGGGTTGTAATACATGATATGCCCTTTTAAGGGAAATGTACCTCATAGAGGGGGGTCCACTACTCGAAACCCCCACCATTATCCAGAGCGGAGAGCACAGTGCAGCTCTCTGTCAATACAGGCGATACATTGTCACTGGTTGCCATTGATTTCATCAGGTGCCATGCAATACCACTTTTCTCCTGCAGGGGCCGCCAGTGGGTCCTCATTAACAGAAGATAAGATTTACACAAAGTTTATAATGAACGACCTTTATCACTTTCATTGAATATTGATCCTCTTCACTTGAGGCCGACTACCACGCCTGCCCCCTCCCCCAGCCTCCCATGCCTCAGATAGCACGCTGTTCACACCCGGAGGGGCTTGTTAGATAACATGTCTGGTTGTGGCTTTACTTTGAAGGATGAAATCGATGCCGCAGTGAAGCTTCTGCTGACCCTGAAAGTCGACTATAAGACGGCAGCAGGAGAGGATTATAAGCCGGGCTCCCCACCCTCAAGTGACCCCCCAAATACCTACAACGGGCTGCCTGCTGCCAGCGAGGGGGACG
This sequence comes from Rhinoderma darwinii, assembly GCF_050947455.1. Classification (NCBI taxonomy): domain Eukaryota; kingdom Metazoa; phylum Chordata; class Amphibia; order Anura; family Rhinodermatidae; genus Rhinoderma; species Rhinoderma darwinii. The sequence goes on along the minus strand of NC_134698.1, from coordinate 78,151,105 downwards.
ACTTTGTGGATCCCTGGACCGTTCAAACCGGCAACGCAAAGGGGGTGGACTATGATAAACTTATAGGTAAGCGACGGCGGACGCACTACGAACCGGAAATGTGACGAGACACGGAATATCCATCTGTGGCTCTCCGGCTGTAGCGTTACTACAACTCCCATCAAGTACTGACAGCCGGTCTATTCAGCTGTTTCTGAGTTGTCTGTTCCTGGGAAAGTTGGGTGACCACCAATATCATTGCCATTATAGTTTCTTATGTGGCTTATGTCACCCAGCTTTCCCAGAGCCATGAAGAGCAACTCTGCCTAGTTATACAGCAATATGGGAGATGGATCTCATAACTAGATTTGCTCTTCAGGGGTCTAGGAAAGCTGGGTGTTAGAAACCCAAAACAAAATGAGTAAAAATCCTTTCATCCAGCACCAATAGGACCTGACTGGTGGATATTCTGTATTATCAAATGGTCATAGAAAAGTTTTAAGGACCTTTACGTTCTGTATTATCGGATGCCGGATTAGAGGAATTTTCCCAATATATAGATCTATATGGAGAGTGAGGGTTTTTATTTAATGAATGCTTTTTCTTTACAACCTGTAATTAATTCTGATGAGAAGAATCATTTTATTGCTCATAACTTTCCCACAGTTCGGTTTGGAAGCAGCAAGATTGACAAGGATCTTATAGATCGGATAGAGCGGGTCACCGGGAACAAGGCGCATCACTTCTTACGAAGAGGAATCTTCTTTTCACACAGGTATGTCCCGTCCTCTTCTTCTACCCTCCTAGACACTGTATAACCCTATACCTGCGGTGACCTTGCGGATCCGTCAGATTATATGGCGGCTTGTAGTCTGTACTCCGTTAGCAGAATATAGGCCTCTATAAGTGGCTGCGTCTGGTATAACAGCTCAGCAGGGAAGACACGAGGATATAGGAGGTCCCCGGCAGCCCTACATGTTGCTATAGGTGCTACCACAGCATTATATTACACTACTTATGTATTATATGACGTGGCTCCAGAAATTGAATTTCCTTCTATAGGGTATGTAGACATTTGCAACCATTTAGTTATTGCTCCAATGCATCTAAAATGATAATTTAAAACAAAAAAAGGGACAAACTTTGCAAATATTCTCGATTGAAAATCACATTTTTTGTCTGCAGACCTATGTGTCGTCATGGTTACAGACTACAAACAAACCCTGTGTAGTCTGATCTGACAGTCTTGTGTTACTTTCGTTCCCTGCCCCCTCATCTGTAGGTAAGTAAGCAGTGGGAGAAGAGTAACACATGGCATCAGGTCCTGACTACACGCAGGGTTGGTTGGTAGTCTGTATCCATGGAGACACATAAGTTTGGATAGGAGCTGTAAACACAAATGGTGAAATATCTTTTAGGCTATGTTCACACGGAGTATTTTGGGGGAGGAATATCTGCCTTAAAATTCCGTTTGGAACTTTGAGGCAGATATTCCTCTCCCTGCACGCCGATTTTCGCAGCGATTATCGCGCCGTTTTTCGCCCGCGGCCATTGAGCGCCGCGGGCATAAAACAGCGAGAAATACGCTTTCTCCTGCCTCCCATTGAAGTCAATGGGAGGTCAGAGGCGGAAGCGCCCGAAGATAGGGCATGTCGCTTCTTTTTCCCGCGAGGCAGTTTTACTGCTCGCGGGAAAAAGACGCCGACGCCTCCCATTGAAATCAATGGGAGGCGTTCTCGGGCCGTTTTTGCCGAGTTTTGCGACGCGGTTTCCGCGTCAAAAAACTCGGCAAAATACCCCGTGTGAACATAGCCTTAATCAAGACTATTTGCAAATTCTCTTAGTTTATTTATTTTAGATGCAATGGAACAATAATAATACGATTGCAAAAGTCTACACGCCCGGTACGTTAAATTGCCGATCAGGTAGTAATTATTTCCTTTGGATATTTTTTTTTAGGGACATGCACCAAATTCTGGATGCAGTGGAGAACAAAAAGCCATTTTACCTCTATACAGGAAGAGGCCCGTCCTCCGAAGCAATGCATGTCGGCCACCTCATTCCATTCATCTTCACCAAGTAAGCAACCGATTCTTACTTTCTATATGTAACAGCCGGACACCAATGTAAAGAGGCACCAACGGACAGTTAACCTCTATCTGTTGCGCATTTGATGGTAATCTAATGTTCCCTGTTATCAGCCATTCAGACTGTAGTGTTCTTCATGAGTGACAGGCAGCGAAGAAAACTCCCTGCACCCCCACCCACATTACCTCCGGTGCTGAACTCCTCCATACAGAGGGGTGACAACTTCTATTGCTGATTAACCTTTATAAGGTTTCAGCTTTTGAGTTTACTGTCCCTTTAAGGGGGGGATCCTATACTTTTTCCTTCCCTTTCCTATAAGCCCAGCCTGTGTTACGGGGGGATTTTGATACCATAAAATACAAAGCTCGTTTTACTATATGCAGGTGGTTACAGGAAGAGTTTAATGTCCCGCTGGTCGTCCAGATGACCGACGATGAAAAGTATCTCTGGAAAGACTTGACCTTAGAGAAAGCCTATCAGTACACAATAGAGAACGCCAAGGACATCATAGCGTTGGGCTTCGATATTAACAAAACCTTCATCTTCTCCGACCTGGAATACCTGGGGTGAGTGACTCGTCCCCTCTTATCCGGGGATTGCTTCCGGAAACCCATGGAAGTATAACATTTAAAGGGATATTAACCCTAAAAATTGTCCTACAATCTTACTTAAAGGGGTTATCCGGGCAGTAAGAGAAAAAACACAACAACCCACAAACAAGTGGCTTTTATGTGAATATTCAACTACATTACCGCCAGAAAATGACATGTTAGTGTTACTTACCGATCCCCGATGTAACACTAGCCACGGGCGGACTTCCGTTTAAGAAACGGGACTTAAAATTTCTGCGCGCGCGCGATAGACTACAAGTCCCATCATGCACATCGATCCTCCTCTTGCCGTGGATCGCCGCCCACCCGATAGCTAAGTGAAGAAGGGGGCTGACTTACTTCTGTAGGGTCGTCAGAGCGCCAGCTCCCTAACGGTCACGTGAGATGATGACAGCCCGACACCGCTGGAGCTAGCGATCACATGGGATGATGACATTATTGCAACCAGAACTATAGGATTTCCGGCGACCTCGGAGGGTATGGAAGAACGGAAACGGCGCAAGAATGAAAATATATATATTAGTAAGTTTAATCAATTTGAACTTGTATTTGATTTGGAGATATTTTTTTTACTGCCCGGATAACCCCTTTAAAGAGTAACTAAACTTTCAAAAAACTTCTGACATGTCAGAAGTCATGATCGGTGGAGGTCCGAGCGCTGAGACCCCCGCCGATCGCTAGAACGAAGCGGCTGAAGCGCTCGGATAGATGAATGAATAACCTCCATATGTTGTCATATTTGATATTTATGGATTTAACAGGATGAGTTCGGGTTTCTACAGAAATGTTGTGCAAGTCCAGAAACACGTGACGTTCAACCAAGTTAAAGGGATCTTCGGCTTCACAGACAGCGACTGCATTGGTGAGTCTGCCGACCCCCGATGTGATATCACCACCTGGATTGTCCAGCTCGTCCGTTTTATTTTGGCTTTTCTTCGCTTTGTTGTCTTTCAGGTAAAATCAGTTTCCCCGCCATTCAGGCCGCGCCGTCCTTCAGCAGCTCCTTCCCGGAAATATTCAATGGCAGAAAAGATATTCAGTGTCTCATCCCGTGTGCCATCGACCAGGTACAACAGTCTTAATGGGTTCACACCGGACAATGTACCCTGATACTAATACACATATATATGGTCTGTATGCAGCTCCCCTCGCCCCTGGAGACCATTCTGCATACAGACCATATATATGTGTGTATAGGGTTACTATCCTGTGTTATCTAGGCACCCAGCAGTACAAGGGAGCTGTCATCTGTCATACTGCTGGCCGCCGCATCCAGGCGGTGAATCAGTGCAGAGGTGGCCAGGAATTCCGGAAACGGGCTGTTACCATAGCTCCTATTAATAGCCCGCCTGTGTTTTGGAAACCGCCGAGCACAGCAAACTCAGCTGTTTCCGTAATTCCCTGCCACCTCTGTACTGGTTCTCTGCCAGCGTGCGCCTCACCAGGTGGGACAGGGTCGGGGACCCCTGTTGGGGAGATAGACATAGGTCCCACCTCTGGCACCCACACATATCAGATATTTATGGCATATCCTGTGGATATGCCATAAATGTCTAAGATGGGAAAACTCGACCCCACCCTCTAACAATAAGATGATTCTGCTGACCCCGTCCTTTATTGGTAAAGAGATGATTCTGCTGAATCTGACCCAGTCTACACAGCAAAGCTGACAAGTGAACTGCAGAAAACAGGAAATGTCAGCGTATTGTGTCTGCACTAGTGGCCAATGTAAGATCTTGAATACGTCAGGATTTTTTTTCTTTTTACTATGGATGATCACATGGAAATGAAAACACCAAATATGTTAATAAAAACCTGATTTAAAGGAGTTGTCAAGTTTAGACCCTATTAGGGCATTCTAGGTTAATATCGGGGGTCCTCTGTTCAGGATCCTCATCTCTCGGTCAGGGTGGAGAGCGGTTACATAGAGTATCTCTGGAGGACTTGACATTACACAGACAACCCATTGATATGATTGGACACTGTGTAATACTCAATTTCCCCTGTGGTGGCGCTGTAGGGAAATTGAACACTTACAGCCAGGTTCCCCACAGATCACAGCTGATCGCTGAGGTTCACATAACAATATTCACTGATGGTATTTCTGGTCGTGTCGTTTAATAGTGTTATATTTATGGGGACCTTTATTGTACAGAGATGTGTAAACCATATTCTATGACATACTTTATTCATTGATTGTTCTTTTAGCTCTGTTTATATGACATCTTCGCTTTCCATCATAGGTTCAGTATATGTTGGGGGATCTCCCAACGTATGTGCCTCCGACGTTAGGGCCCCATTGTGGGTAAAAGTTTACTGCGCGATATACGTGTTTTTTTCTACTGTATCCCTTTGTATAGAATAACCTAGCATAGTGCCCTGGTAGCCATTAATGAACCCCCTCATTATTTGTGTGCAGTGGTTTGTTCCGCTGCAATGCAGTAGGAGAAGCCCTGTATGTTGTGGAACAGACTATTGCACACAGATAACGGGGGGGGGGATTCTGAGATAAAGTATATTATAATAACCCCTCTATTGCACTGCCATGTATTAATTACCCAGAGTTCTGTAAAGTTACAATAATGTCTTCTGTTCCAGGATCCATACTTCAGAATGACCAGGGATGTCGCCCCCAGGATCAGCTTCCTTAAACCAGCCTTATTACATTCAACCTTCTTTCCTGCATTGCAAGGGGCACAAACTAAAATGAGCGCCAGCGATCCCAATTCTTCCATCTTCCTCACAGACTCCCCCAAACAGATCAAGACTAAGGTATGAGAATGATAAAGTTTCAATTAAAGGGGTTGTCCAGGATTAGAAGAACATGGCTGCTTTCTTCCAACAACAGCGCCACCGCTGTCCACAGCTTATGTGTGGTATTGCAACTCAGCCCTATTAACATCAATGAGGCTGAGCTGCAATACCAGACACAACCTGTGGACAGGTGTGGCGCTGTTTCTGGAATAAAGCAGTCATGTTTTTCTAATTCTATGCAACCCTTTTAATGCCTCATGCTCAACCAGCATGTATGGCAGCAAATAAAGCCCCTGTGGCTGTATATTACAGCGCTGTCGGCGCTCTGTGCCGATGTACATCACCGTATTCTCCCCTATAAGCGTTACTCTGTTATATAGCATTCGGAACATGGCACAATATTTTCGCCCGCTTGTAATTGGGGGCACAGTATGGACCCTATAGATTTCTACTGATCAGTAGGACCCCTCTCTGCCCGGGGCCCCTGTAAGCACAACTTTCTGTGAGCATTGAGGACCCGTCATTGAGACTTCCTGCGATCATTACCGTCACGTTCGATCCAGCCACCCAGTGATATCATTTACCCCTTGTACCGTCCTACATTTCCTTTATTTTTAGGTCAACAAGCATGCGTTCTCCGGGGGGAAAGATACCATCGAAGAACACCGGAAACATGGCGGCAATTGCGAAGTCGATGTCTGTTACATGTACCTGACCTTCTTCCTTGAAGACGACGAGAAGCTCGAAAAAATTAAACAGGTATAAAGTAGGCATGATGTCTAAAGTAGCAATAATTCTACCACTCAGCTCAACTACATTGACAATCTCGGCTCTGCTACATCCACAGGTAGCGTTTTCTATTTCTTAGCAATGCGTTTTAATATTGTCTCTTTCAGGATTATACCAGCGGAGCTTTGCTAACGGGAGAGCTGAAGAAAATCTTGATAGAAACTTTACAGCCGATGATCGCAGCGCACCAGGAGCGGAGGAAACGGGTCACAGAGGACGCGGTCAAACGGTTCATGACTCCAAGGAAGTTGGCTTTCGACTTTTAGCGACTTTTACAATGTTCCTGTCACAGTCTACATCGTGATCCAAGCGTCAGCCATAGTCGGGGACGATCCTTTTACCGTATTCCATAAAGTTATATTGTAAATTATTGCAATAAAATGTTCTACTGATCTGATCAGAGTTCTGGTTACTGGATACAATCAGTTTAAAGGGGAATTCCGCTGAAAATCAGATACTAGACATTGTATCTATTCATCGGGGTGTCCGCAGAATATTACATTCAGGTCGTTGCTTAGCAACACGGGCTACAGCCATTGGGTGACACATGTCGATCCCAATGCTGTGGGGCAGATCTGGAGGCGGCACCAACATCACTTCAGTGCTGGAAAGAGAGGAAGGCGGCTGCCGATTCCCGATGCTGGAACCTTTATACCTCAGTATTATAATTGGGCATTTTTGGTGCAGGTTTTGTTTCTATATATATATAAAATTAAAGGGGTTTTCCGGTTATACTGTAAGTAAATTAAAAAGTTCTAAAACTTTGTAATAAACTTTGCGGCAGATTTACTTAGACTGATGTTTCAGACGCCAGACATCGCTGGAGTAATATACACCAAATTAATTAAGTGTTGCTCACCTATATAAGGCTAAGTTCACACAGAGTTTTTTGACGCGGAAACCGCGCCTAAAAACTCGTCAAAAACAGCCCGAAAATATCTCCCACTGATTTCGGGCTATCTTCGGCCGTTTCCGCCTCTGACCTCCCATTGACTTCAATGGGAGGCAGAGAAAGCGTATTTCATGGCGTTTTACTCAATGGCCGCGGGTGAAAAACGCCGCGAAAATCGGCGTGCAGGGAGAGAAAAATCTGCCTCAAACCTCCAAACAGAATTTTGAGGCAGAAATTCCGCCTGCAAAAAACTCAGTGTGAACGTGGCCTAATAAGTGTGGCGCACCTTTGGCTTTCTCTAATTCTGTTGGATCTATGCTGGCCCTGCCCCCTCACGCCTAACCCCCCCCCCCCCCCCCCCCCCCAATCATTTGAAGAATCTCCGCCCTTGCATTTCAATTTCTATTTAAGATCTTTGCTTACTGTCAGTGAATGAGAAAACGTTTGTTTACATCCAGAAGCTGAAAACCTGCACAGACCTAAGGCTATGTTCACACCTGTCAGGTTTACCTATGGAAAATCTGACAGGTATTCACTGCAAGATCCGCGGCAGAAATGTCGTATTTCTGCCGTAAATGTGCGGTGGATTCGCACAAGGATTAACTCCATTTATGAGGCTAATCCGCGTGTGGAAATCAGACGGCTTTTTCCCCCGGTAGATTTCTGCAACGGATAAAAACAAAACGGTTTGTTTCGGTATTCTGAAACGTGAATGGGGCCTAATACTTCTACAGCGGCGAGTTTGCTACAGTTGTATCCAGTCTAGACAATCATCTGTGAGCTAAAGAGTGGACTCCAGACTGATACGGTTTACCTGCACTGATACATTTGCTGTCAGTGAGTGGAAACCATCTTGTTCACATTCAGAGGCTAAAACAACTACAGACCAGATACTACAGCTCAAGGGTTTGCACGAATTGTATCCAGTCTAAGGAGAGGTAACAAGTCTCCCCTTCCTTCACTGATACATTGTTACAAACGATCAGGAAGGGAGAGAGATTCCTGCTGTGGATGTGTTCAGCTCACAGAGGATTATCTAGACCGGATACAATTGCAACAAACTATCAGCTGTGAGAAGTATTCGGTTGGTAGTGCTTTTCAAACTCTGGGTGTAAACTATTCACTGACCGCAAGCAGAGATTTTGAAAATGGTAAGAAATAAAAGTTGTACAATTTTTTATTAGACAATGATTACGTTTTATTTACATAAAATTGGAAATCCCCTTTAATGCCCAGGCTACACGGCGACGTGCGGTCACTGCTACCTCAATGTTTCTCTATAGGGGAAAATGTAGGAATTTCGACAGGGTTTTTCCCCTCGAAGGGAAACATTTTACTGCGGTCATTTATTTAATTCCTGTTAGTCCGAGGCCTCAGTTGACACATGACTCCATCTTTTGGTCGCAGACTTCCGGTGTCCGCAATGTCGAAGCTTTGTCCTTCTATCAGCTGGAACTCAAATCTTTGCAAAAGTTTCGCCATCACCACTTTCGCTTCCATCTGTTAAAAAAAAAACGGAAAACCCAAATGAAAATTGAAGCTGTAACTTTCTCTGGTGTTCTTAGTAACCCCCTGCCACCCGAATACTACCCCAAATATCTCCAAGACCAAGAAGGATGACTTTTCCCTCCTGGAAGAGGTGACTACCAAAATATTGGACCTCGCAGGGCTATGACACTGGGCGTGTCTGAGGCCTGACAACTTGGTTCCCGCGCAATATGGCCTCTGGAGAGATCCTACAAAATGTAGATATTCCCTTACCTGAGAAAACACTTGTCCTATACACGACCGAGGCCCCAAGGAAAATGGAAAGTAAGTGAAGTACGGCCTGAGAGCAATAAAACGCAACATATCAATACCCAATAGTGTCGGTTTACATGCTGGGAGTTGTAGTCGGAGACTACTGCAATAGATGATAGTGATGGGACGGCTGATTTTTATCTGTAATGTTGTCACTTACTTCGGGGATTCAGGACTAAAACGATCTGGCTCAAAGGTCAGAGGATCCTTGTAATTCTGCTCCATTCTTCCAAAGACATATGAGTTAAACTGTGGAGTGGATGACACCAGAAGTTAATAGCGGGAGAGTCGGTTTGAATATTTCACCAGAGTCGTAGCCATAGAGAATGTAGAGGTAGCAGTCGCACCCAGGCAATGGTGAGTAAGGGGCCTACTGTAACCTAATGCTTCACCCGAGATAAGCGGCGCCGACAGTGTCGTAGCCATCGACTTCCCCAGACCAGTCAGGAGAATTGTTGTAATATTTTACCGCTGTGTACGGCGACTTACCACTAAGGCCACGTTAGGCCGGATGTTGAATCCTTCAATCACCACTTCTTTATCCAGAAGACGCGATGTCCCGGGCGCAGTGGGATATAACCGGAGAGTTTCTTTCAGAATCTTTGACCAAAAATAATAATAAAATGGATATATTAGTTATAATACGACAACCCTGCAGCTTGAGATGATAAATCTACTGTCAATTCCACAAGGCGATGATAAACCACTGCATGTGCAGAAGTCAGATGTAGCAGAGCTGAATGTTCCTTGTGGATTTACATAGGACTGCGGGTATTTACTGATCTGGAGATGTCTTCGTAGAATGTTGTGTAACTTTGTAAATACTCTATATAAGTGTAAGTAAGTGTCACGTATACGGAGTACTTTGCTTGAATTCTTTTCAACTGATTTTGTGTTACATTTTCTTCTCCGTTCATGTCTAAAGCTGCGTTCAGACTGCTGTTTTTTTTTTGTGTTACAGATTATTGGAGCTCCTATTACACAGAGCTAAACTGTTATGTCACATGCCTGAAAAAGCACCAACTGCTCCCAATGGAAACCAGAAGAATTTTGAAAGCAGCTCTGGATGTGAATGGAGACAACAATACAGGGAGCAAAGTATTTCCAAAGTGAGTCAAGTTTATACATTGATTAAAAGTGGAAAATTTTGTGAAAAATAGAATTACGTTAAAGGGCCACTAAATCTAAACCAGCTGCTGATATTACTCACACATGCTGACATGGCTGATAACAGGGGACAATAGATTGCCTATAACTACACAGTAGGTTATCTTTTGATCTCTAGCTTTTTAGATTTTGTTTTCTATTCCTCTCTTACATAATCACTTTTCAGACTTACCTGGGATAAATACTGAAACTTGTTCAGATCTTCATATTCAATATCTCTTTTTGAACCTATTGCCTCGTCTATTTCAGCCTGGACCCTATTATAATAAGTATATAAAGTAATTGTAAGTATAACAGCTGTAAGATCAAGATGGCACCCCAATATGACCATGCCTGGGCTATTAAAGGGTATATATAGAATTCATCTACAGAAACAACTGAGTCACTGTACATACATTACTGATCCTGAGTTACATCCTGTATTATACTCCAGAGCTGCACTCCCTATTCTGCTGGTGAAGTCACTGTGTACATACATTACATTACTTATCCTGTACTGATCCTGAGTTACATCCTGTATTATACTGCAGAGCAGCACTCACTATTCTGCTGGTGGAGTCACTGTGTACACACATTACATTACTTATCCTGTACTGATCCTGAGTTATATCCTGTATTATACTCCAGAGCCGCACTCACTATTCTGCTGGTGGAGTCACTGTGTACATACATTACATTACTTATCCTGTACTGATCCGGAGTTACATCCTGTATTCTACTCCAGAGCTGCACTCGCTATTCTGCTGGTGGAGTCACTGTGTACATACATTACATTACTTATCCTGTACTGATCCTGAGTTGCATCCTGTATTATACTCCAGAGCTGCACTCACTATTCTGCTGGTGGAGTCACTGTGTACATACATTACATTACTTATCCTGTACTGATCCTGAGTTACATCCTGTATTATACTCCAGAGCTGCACTCACTATTCTGCTGGTGGAGTCACTGTGTACATACATTACATTACTTATCCTGTACTGATCCTGAGCTACATCCTGTATTATACTCCAGAGCTGCACTCACTATTCTGCTGGTGGAGTCGCTGTATACATTCATTACTTATCCTGTACTGATCCTGAGTTACATCCTGTATTATACTCCAGAGCTGCACTGACTATTCTGCTGGAGGAGTCACTGTGTACATACATTACATTACTTATCCTGTACTGATCCGGAGTTACATCTTGTATTATACTCCAGAGCTGCACTCACTATTCTGCTGGTGGAGTCACTGTGCACATACATTACATTACTTATTCTGTACTGATCCTGAGTTATATCCTGTATTATCCTCCAGAGCTGCACTCACTATTCTGCTGGTGGAGTCATTGTGTACATACATTACTTATCCTGTACTGATCCTGAGTTACATCCTGTATTATACTTCAGAGCTGCACTCACTATTCTGCTGGTGGAGTCACTGTGTACATACATTACATTACATTACTTATCCTGTACTGATCCTGAGTAACATCCTGTATTATACTCCAGAGCTGCACTCACTATTCTGCTGGTGGAGTCACTGTGTACATACATTACATTACTTATCCTGTACTGATCCTGAGTAACATCCTGTATTATACTCCAGAGCTGCACTCACTATTCTGCTGGTGGAGTCACTGTGTACATACATTACATTACTTATCCTGTACTGATCCTGAGTTATATCCTGTATTATACTCCAGAGCTGCACTCACTATTCTGCTGGTGGAGTCACTGTGTACATACATTACTTATCCTGTACTGATCCTGAGTTATATCCTGTATTATACTCCGGAGCTGCACTCACTATTCTACTGGTAGTCACTTTGTTTCAGCCTGTTTTATACTCAGGATCAGTACAAGATAAGTAATATATTTACAAAGTGCCAACTTTTTATGCATACACTCAGGCAGATATTTGCACTCACCTTCCGAGTATACCAGGGTTTCGTGCCAGTTCCATTACTGCAAAAGATAACTGGTTTGCTGTGGTCTCTTGGCCTAAAATAATAATTTATTGAAAGTCAATCCCAAATTAAAAAGCATGTCCTGCCCTAGAGGTGAGATCATAGTAATGACTTCTGCTTTATACCCACCTGCTATGAAGAAAGTCACAAAGTTATCCAACAAACTTTCCTTGTCACAAGTATCTTCCAGCGCTGTAAAGATCCAGAAGACACTTTATACTAATCGTAGTTTAGTCCAGGAAACAGCTAATATACAGCAGCCATTTTTTAGAAGCTACAGAGGTATAATGTAGTCACAGAGTCACACAGGCTTCATAACAATGTATAGCCCCTATACAACACATCCTCAGTGCCCTGTGAATTTTTATAGTATTATAACGTACCTGCTCCTTTAAGTATCTGTGATAAAATGTCAGCTGGAACGTCTTCTCCTTCTTGTATCGCCTTCTGTCTCCTCTCTATACATTCCCTACCGGTTTGGCGGAGCAATCTCACACTGTCCTGCACGTCTTTGATAAAAGCTCGTTTCCCCGGGGTGTACTGTTTAAATAGTGTCAGGAGACAGCAGACAGTATCACACATGATCGGATTAGATACAGCGGCTCAGCAGACAGTATCACACATGATCGGATTAGATACAGCGGCTCAGCAGACAGTATCACACATGATCGGATTAGATACAGCGGCTCAGCAGACAGTATCACACATGATAGGATTAGATACACAGCTCAGCAGACAGTATCACACATGATAGGATTAGATACAGCAGCTCAGCAGACAGTATCACATATGATAGGATTAGATACACAAGCTCAGCAGACAGTATCACACATGATAGGATTAGATACACAGCTCAGCAGACAGTATCACACATGATAGGATTAGATACACAGCTCAGCAGACAGTATCACACATGATAGGATTAGATACACAGCTCAGCAGACAGTATCACACATGATAGGATTAGATACACAGCTCAGCAGACAGTATCACATATGATAGGATTAGATACACAAGCTCAGCAGACAGTATCACATATGATAGGATTAGATACACAGCTCAGCAGACAGTATCACACATGATAGGATTAGATACACAGCTCAGCAGACAGTATCACACATGATAGGATTAGATACACAGCTCAGCAGACAGTATCACACATGATAGGATTAGATACAGCAGCTCAGCAGACAGTATCACACATGATAGGATTAGATACACGGCTCAGCAGATGGTATCGCACATGATAGAGTTAGATACAGCAGCTCAGCAGACGGTATCACACATGATATAATTAGATACAGTGGCTCAGCAGACAGTATCACACATGATAGGATTAGATACACCATCTCAGCAGGCAGTATTACACAAGAGGCTTAGATACAGAAGATCGTATCACACATGAGAAGCTTAAATACAGCAGCTCAGCAGACTGTCACACGATAGGATTAGATACACCAACTCAGCAGACAGTTTCACACATGATAGGATTAGATACAGCAACTCAGCAGACAGTATCACACATGATAGGCTTAGATACATGAGATAGCAGACAGTATCACACATGATAGGCTTAGATACATGGGTTAGCAGACAGTATCACACATGATAGGCTTAGATACAGGAGTTAGCAGACACTATCACACATGATAGGCTTAGATACATGGGTTAGCAGACAATATCACACATGATAGGCTTAGATACATGGGTTAGCAGACATGAGTTATCAATAGTTAATGTTGTGCTTGGATTTTGGGAACATATTATAGCGCGGATGGATCATACCAACCATTGCCAGGGGGTTTCGAGTTTCAGCCACACCCTGCATGACCAATGAGATAGCTCGCGGGAATGGAGTCTGATCGTCCTGCAGAGACTTCAGTTCCATTCCAAATGCCACCTGCAATTCATGACATTTGGTTATCCAGGACCAGGAACCCGCGCCTGTACCAGGGTCCCCCCAACCATCACATCCCATTACTCCTACTGTTCCCTGTCCCATAAGATCTTTGGAGCCTTTCAGCCATTAGGGTCCTTTTAGGACCAGTACCAGGACCAATCTCCCATTCACTATAATGTGGCCACCTCCTCATCAGAATCGAGAGACTGGCCGACCCGGCTCTCAGAATCGGTGGTGGTCCCAATAGTCAGACCCCCACTGATGAGACATTTATGGTCTATCCATCGATATCCTATAAGTGTAGAACTGTACGGGGCATGTGATGCATCTGTCAGGATCTACCTTAGCGATTACGTCCAGCGTCACTTTGCTCATCATTTCGTGGACGGAGAACTCACATGTGCCGTCCGCCTTGTCTGACAGTCTCTCCATCAGCTCCTCAGCTTTCTCATTAAAGGTTCCCATTAACCCCATTAAGTATCTGTAGGAAGGACAGACGGATAACGGAAGTAGATTAAAATTCAATCCGGCGGCTGCTTAGCTACTTTTTAGGGATATTTGGGTGTTATCACCCAGCTTTCCCATACTCCTGAATGATAAATCCGCCTAGTTATACAGTAACCCTATAAATACATTTGTTGTATAGGGCCCATACAGAACATGACACAACTCCTTTAAGGAGCCTGGGAAAAGCTGGGTGACAACCCCTGTGTGAGCTGTAATGGGTGCTACTTTATATTGGTTGTCACCCAGCTTTTCCAGGGACAATTTTTAACCCCTTGACAGAAGAGGACAACTCAAGGACTTATATTTATTAGGGATTTTTTCTTATTTTGGGATCAGATTGTTCAGTGCAACGCTCCATGTTTCTTTCTATGACTATCGATTTCTTTCATATAAGCATTTGATAGTCCGGCATGGTTACAGCACACTGCCTGTTAGTCTGGAAATTTGCAAGACCACAAGAGGAAGACTGACCGGATATAACCAATTAGAAACATAGTTGAGTATTTCTGGTCTCTTGTTTACATGGGACTGCCCGTCTTCCTGAGGGATCTATACGAATTTCCCTTTAACTTACGTTCTGCTAAAGGCGGGGTCCATGATTCTCCGCTGTTTGTGCCAATGATCATAATCACGATCCGTCAGCAAACCAGTCCCTAAAAACCTGGGAAGAAAAGCGTAGAATGAAGAATGACATGGTAGAGAATTCCAGCTGCAAAAATCAGCTGCGCCACAAGAGGGCGCTGTCCATGGGACATAGACTAATAGAAGAAACGTTCACCAACCTTACGCCAAAGAGGCTGAACGCGTGCTTGTAGACGGCGTCTTTTGTGTATGTTGGTGACATCAGAATTTCCTGCGAATGATAATACAAGAGGGTTAAGCAGATGTTTCTGCTTTAATGTAAAAATCACATCGCCATTTGGTCACCCAGCTTCCCCAAGCTCCTGACCGGCAAATCTGTCTCTGAAAAACTTGGCAGATTTTTCATTAAAGGGCATGTCTCGTGATGATAACCCCTGTCCATAAGCCGTATTAGGGTATATGGATGGCATTGAGGGGTGTCCCCCGCTCGGAACGGAGAGCCGCTCTATAAGGGTCCATGCTGCACCCGGCGCACCCGCTGATTGTATTCATAAGGCCCTATTTACCCAATGGATGCCAAAAGAGTGTCGTTTTGCCATCCAATGGGCCGGCACACTCAGGTATACCTGTATGGAATAGCGTAGTCGACTGCGCTATTCAGTACAGAGGCATCAAGTAAAAAAAACGCATATCACGCGGTATACGTTTTTTTTTTACAATGGAAGCCTATGAGCGATGCGTGCCACTATATACCTATACAGTGGCATACGTCAGAGGCTCACCACGGATCGCCGCGCCAGCTCTTATATAAAATCGATTGTCGGTGATGAGAAAAGCTGGGTAAGATCTGTAATGGCGGCCATATTGGATGTCACTCAGCTTTCCCAGAAGCAGGACAGCTCAATATTTATTGTGGGTTTTTTCATATTGGGGGTAAATGCTCCTTATTTTTCTACGACAGATGATCACACACTCAATACCTGCACTCCGTGAGGGCTGGTGATGAGAATCATCGCATTGTGCAAGGCGTAAATCCGGACCACAGGTCCATACGTCTGAGCCCTGGCAAGAAATCATAAAAACTTAATTACATGAAGCTTAATCATTGTATAATGGAAAGTTCTGCCACGTTCTAATACGCTTTGTGTTTCAGTTCTTCATTATTTGTAAGATCTCTGCTTGCTGTCAGTGAATGTGTGTTGTTTTTGGTTTTTTTTTTATCATCCAGAGGCTAAAGAAAAAACCCTATAAACCTCATATTTCCCACAGCTGAGAGTTTGCTACAATTGTATCCAGTCTAGACAATCCTCAATACAACAGACTGATATATTTTACCTGCACTGATACATTGTAGCAAACTATCAGGACAGGGGAGAAAATTGTGCTACTGATGTGTGGAGCTCACAGAGGATCGTGCAACATGGACGATATACATCGTAATATCATATCATTTATATAACATGGAGACCGGACTCACCACTGCAGAAACAGTTCATGTACCAGGTTATTGTCCTTTATGGACCTCATCAGGGTGGTGTAATGACCCAAAAAAAAACTGCAAAGAAAAAATATAAACATATAAAAAGAATAAAACAGTAGCTGTCCATTAATCCGGCATCAATTAGTCCATAAAATTCTGATAGTCCAGCACTTGTTTCCTTCTATATTGTTAAAACCTGTACCCGGCTTTACAGTAACAGTCAATCCTGGGCAAAGAGATTGACAGCATGGGGTGGGGGCATGGCGGAGATGGGGGTGGGGGCAAATACATACAAGGATTTGTATTGACATGGAGATAAGACGTCCAGGATGAGGCTGGCACTCCTGTGCTCTCCAAGAGAGGAGTGGGCACAGAGGGCACAAAGTAAGGCTGGGCACGATATGACACGTTTTGGCCAGTGTATGTATGGTTGATCTGTACTCTACATTTCATTATTTGGTTTGCCCACTGTATAGCTTTATGTGGGCAATTCATTCACTATTTATCTGGGTATTCTTTGGGCAATGGCGCTATGAACACTGAATGGCGGTAGCTGGGTACTAAAGCTGAATATGGCCAGCAGTGATAACGGGCACTACTAAGGGCATACATACTATAGAGGTGTCAACATGCCAGCTTGGTCAGCTCACCTTGATAGTGTGAGCAAACTTCAACAAGACCGGCACCAACAAGCTTCTAAAAGTATTTCTTCTTTTTTAAATCCAGATAACATATCAATGGAGACGAAACAGAGCCGAGCTGACGCGTTTCAGACTGATATCCTTTTTACTCATAGTCTTAGTGATTGCACAAAAACATAGATCTGATCATTTGTTTGTACATTTCAAAAAACTTTATTTTATTTTTCCATTTTTTTAATCCCACTAGGGGATTTGAACATGCGATCATTAGATCTGATAGAAGAAGAGTTTATCAGATAAAAGATCCTTTTACACGGGTCGATGAACGTGAAACACACGTTTATTGGCTGAACGTATCTTTTATGCAACACCAAATATTATCGTTGTCGGCAGCACATCATGCCGACATGATGCAAATATTTGGGGACAAATGATCACTCGTCCCCATACATAACCAGTGATTGCTTCTTGTCAAAGGAGCGAACGAGCACCGATCAATGATCTTGATCGGCGCTCGTTTTCACTGCCGTTATTGGCCAGTGTAAAAGGACCTTTACGTTCCTGGACATAGATGAACACTTCACTATTAGAAGCAGACAAATAATAAGTCTGGTTATTGGGCATTTTCCGTTCAATAAGAGGACAAAGATGGCAGACCTGGGGGCCATCATTATTCCTCCAGACTGCCATGACCACTATCGGCACCCAGCGACCGATGGGGTGACAGAGGAGGTTCTCCCCCCTATCCAACGGCTAAGATGCCGTGGTCGCTATTGATCGTGGCATCTAAGCAGTTAATAGGCCGAGATCAAAGTTATCTCCGATCCCAGCCGTAAGAGCAGGGTGTCAGCTGTATATACAGCTGACACCCTTAGCGTATGGAGCAGGCCTACAAGGCCATACTTCCCCCTTCCTTCGACTTCCACCGTTCATGTTCGGAGGATGTCAGGGTTTAACGTGCACTCTCTACACCCACATACATTAATAGTTGAAAAGGTACTCGCCAGAGCCGGCGGTCTTCTAGTTAGTAACCTACTAACAACCATTTCTCATTATAGATCGAAGAATATCGTGCGGGAAGAGTAATGGTGGATAATTCTATACCATAAGGATAGCCCATGTAGTTGCTGCGGAGCCCATGAGAAGAGGGGCCCCAACTTGTACCTCTATGACCTCCCACTATCTGCAATCACAGCAACACTACCGAGTGAGGGGGCAACAGACAAGAGGTCATGCCACCTACAAGGGGAAAGGGGGTGTCAACAAGCTTCGGCTGCTACTGTGAAGGACGGGGGTGTTATGGCATGACCCCCCCCCCCATGGACCCCATTTTGGTTTCTGCAGGTCGTAAGGTTTGCTGGATGTGCCAGTTGTTATATATGTGAACCCTCACCTGTCTCTGGGGGGTCCCGGGATGTGGTCGTACTTCATGTGGATATACTGG
Source organism: Rhinoderma darwinii (assembly GCF_050947455.1). Classification (NCBI taxonomy): domain Eukaryota; kingdom Metazoa; phylum Chordata; class Amphibia; order Anura; family Rhinodermatidae; genus Rhinoderma; species Rhinoderma darwinii. Next base: position 78,132,518 of record NC_134698.1, on the reverse strand, counting down.
ATATAAGCGCAGTAGAGCAGGAAGCAGGCAGCAGCCAGGCCCAGCAGCAGCAGGACGGGCCCTGAGATAAGAGCCCACAGGACCATGGTGAGGGGCCACACACAGAGCGCTGCTCCTCAGGCTGAGCTCAGATGTCTGTGTGTTATCTGCTGCAGAACAGAATACACAGGACGTAATGAGGAGGAGACAGCTCAACCAGGAAGGGGCAGGAGTCTGAGAGAGGACGGCCTGTGGTGCTGTGTACATGGAGGCCGCGCACACAATAATCCTGACTAATCCACTGCTGCCATCCCCGGCCTGGACTCTACACTCCCATAGATACACCGGCTCAGCAAACAGTATCACATGACAGGCTTAGATAAACCGGCATGATAGGATTAGATACATATTGACTCAACAGAAGGTATCACACAGGATAGGATTAGATACAGAGGCTTAGCAGACAGTATCACACATGATAGGATTAGATACAGCAGTTTAGCAAACTGCATCATCCATGACAGACTCAGATACACTGGCTTAGCAAACTGTAACAAACATGCTATGTTTAGATACAGGGGCTCACAGACAGTATCACACTTGATAGGCTTAGATACAGCAGCTCATCAGACTGTATCATACAGGATAGGCGTAGATACAGTGGCTCAGCAGACGGTATCACACATGATAGTCTTAGATACAGCAGCTCAGCAGAGAGTATCACATATGATCGGCTCAGATACACCAGCTCAGCCAACAGTATCACACATGAAAGGCTTAGATACAGTGGCTCAGCAGACGGTATCACACATGATAGTCTTAGATACAGCAGCTCAGCAGAGAGTATCACATATGATCGCCTCAGATACACCAGCTCAGCCAACAGTATCACACATGAAAGGCTTAGATACAGTGGCTCAGCAGACGGTATCACACATGATAGTCTTAGATACAGCAGCTCAGCAGAGAGTATCACATATGATCGCCTCAGATACACCAGCTCAGCCAACAGTATCTCATATGATAGGCTTAGATACACTGTCTCAGCAGACAGTATCGCACATGATTCACATCACATTCATTCCTACATTGGGACTCCCGACGTCTACCTCCGATAGAAGACTGCAACATATCCCACTGTATAGGCATACAGAAAGATATGTGGCCCGAGCCCCCCGGGATGATCGCTACCTGAAGCAATGTGCCCGGGGAAACTCCTGACATCACTACGGACAGTGATGTCAGGAGCATTACAGTGCTGGAGTCCCCTGCCCGGGCATTGAAGCGCTCTGACCGGGTCCTCCAGATACCACCCGCATGGCGGCCCTATATCCCCTGTGTCTGCAAGAACTAGCAGTTCGGCTACCTGTGCCCTGGAAGAGTACGTCACTGGGGCTACCCCATGGAAGATCCAGTGATGTAGCTTCCCCAGAGATAGCAGCCGGGGACTCTGGCTGTAAAGATCGTGCAGGCAGGGCAGGCTCTACCGCGTCACGAGGCTCCAGCAATAACTGTCACCGTATGGACAGTTACGGCCCTAGAGCTTCCCAACACATACGTTTAATGTATACATGTGACGGATTCCATACAGCGGCATCCATCACCCCGTAGACCTCAAGGTTAAAGAATAACGTGTGCCGCACAGTATACATTTTTGTGCGGTATCCGGCGGGATGGAAATCGTAGTCTACTGCTGCCCAAGGTGCCCATGATAAGCACTGACATGACGCGGGTGAAGACTTGAGACATTATAATAAATGTTGATCACTTTGTGATGATTTGTTTCCACTTTGAAGTTGTTAAGTCCTTTTCTGTTGATCATTGTCAGGAAATCCTCATAAAATCCTCTGTGATGTGATTATAAAACATGAAAAAGTCCAGGGGAGTGGCAATACTTTTTATAGGCTCTGTAGAGAAGAATGATGGGCTTGAATTTAGGAAATTTCAATCTGAATAACAATGGCATCCTCACATAAAGCAAGGAAAAGAAGAATTGCTGGGGCGAATAAAATCACTTTTCTGTTTTAGATGGAATGTTTTCATCTGTAATACCTATTATACGGCAGCAGATGGCGATAAAACATCACACTTTATGCCATAGATGAGCTCAATCATCTCGGATCAAGTCAGCATGCCCATGCCATACATTGACCTGTGACCCATCGCAATATGCGACAACACCAAACTGTTCAAAAGGTTGTCAAGTCTTACACAACTTAAAGGGGTTGTTTGGTTTACAAAACCCATTTTCAAATACCCTCTTAGAGATTAAAAAGAGTCAGGTCCAACATTCAGGACCCTCATCTATAAGCCAGAGTAGTGCATAGCTACAAAGAGTGTCTCTTGTTCTGGAGGACCCGGCACATCCATTCATTACACAGACAACCCATTGATTTAAATGGAAATAGGGTAATGCCTAATTTCTCCTGTGGTGGCGCTGCAGGGAAATTAAACACTTGGTGCCCGCTTCTCCCACAGAAAACAGCTGATCGCTGGGGGTTCCAGCAGAATGATACCTTGTAATTAGCTTATTATCAGGAGACCCTTCTAACAAAAAAGCACTGTCCAAGAAAACCATAGAATACTTGTATAATGAAAAATGTATACAACTGTCTCATATCAATTCCTCATCATTAACAAGATCTCTGCTTCCTGTCAGTGAATGTAAATATTGTAGACGTTCAGAAATTGAAAAACCCCATCCTGACCTAATCCTGCTCACACAGCTGTAGTTTGTTATAACGTATCAGTCCAGGCAATTCTCTGGAAGCTAAACGAAGCACAACTGTGCCTGAGGCCGGATTGACACGAGCGTGTGCGTTTTGCGCGCGCAAAAAACATGGCGTTTTGCGCGCGCAAAAGGTCCGCAAAAGCTCCGTGTGTCATCGTCATATGGTGCGCGGCTGCGTGATTTTCGCTATTTTTATGTTTGTAAACAGGATAGCACGTGGTGCTTTTCTGTTTTTATTCATAGTTTTGACTACTGTAGCGCGAATGACGCTCGTCACACGGAAATGCTTCTGTGTGCCGTGTGCGGTTTTCACGCACCCATTGACTTCAATGGGTGCGTGATGCGCGAAAAACGGGCAAATATAGGACATGTTGTGAGTTTTACGCAGCGGACACACGCTGCGTGAAATTCACTGACAGTCTGAACGTCCCCATTCACTAACATAGGTCCGTGCGAGGCGCGTGAAAATCACGCGCGTAGCACGGATGTATTAGGGTATGTTCACACGAGGGCGTCCGTAACGGCTGAAATTACGGGGATGTTTCAGCCTGAAAACATCCCCGTAATTTCAGCCGTAACGGCATGTGCAGGCGCTTGAACGCCGCGTCCATTACGGCCGTAATTGGCGCTGCTATTCATTGGAGTCAATGAATAACGGCTCCAATTACGGCCAAAGAAGTGACAGGTCACTTCTTTGACGCGGGCGTCTATTTACGCGCCGTCTTTTGACAGCGGCGCGTAAATTACGCCTCGTGTGAACAGACAAACGTCTGCCCATTGCTTTCAATGGGCAGATGTTTGTCAGCGCTATTGAGGCGCTATTTTCGGACGTAATTCGGGGCAAAAACGCCCGAATTACGTCCGTAAATAGGCCGTGTGAACATACCCTTATACGTTCGTCTGAATAAGCCCTGAGGCTGATGCTCTTACCTGCACAGATACATTGTAGCAAACGCTATGTGAGCAAGACTAAGTTAGGAGGGCTTTTCAGCCCCTATATATAAACGCGTATGCTTCTATTTACTGACAGTAAGGTCTTATTTACACGAACGTGTGCGTTTTGCACGCGCAAAAAACGCTGCTTTTTTTGCGCGTTGCAGTTCCGTCTGTCATAAGTGTTGGCGGCGTGATTTTCACACATATGCCATCCTTATGACACGCGGTTTTGAGGTTTAGAAAAATAAATGAAGGAGGTGGTTTTATTTTTCCCTTCATTTCTTGATCTAATGTTGCGCAAATCACGTCCGTGTCCTGCGCGTGATTTTCACGCACCCATTGACTTCAATGGGTGCGTGATGCGCAAAAAAACGCTCAAGTATAGGACATGTCGTGAGTCTCACGCAGCGGACACACGCTGTGTGAAAAACACGGAATGTCTGAGTGTCCCCATTGCCTTACATAGGTCCGTGCGACGCGCGTGATTTTCACGAGCATATCACGAACGTGAACTACGCTCGTGTAAATAAGCCCTAAGCAGATATCTTGAAAATCGTGGGGAATTTCAACACAAAGTATATTAGAAAGCGGTAGAACTTTTTTTTATACAGAAATTAAAGAGGTTTTCCCACGACAACAATTTTGGGACCCCACCATTGTGGAGAACAAGGGGCACTCCCTATAGACTTGAATTGGGGTGTTTGGCTATTCCTGACACCCCCATTCAAGTCTTAGGAGAGTGATAGTGCATGTTTGTCTGTCATCCTGCTCTCTAGCCGAGAATGGAGACTAAGGGCCCCTCCTTCCCGGCAACCAGAGGTCAGACCCCCACCCTTCTTACTTTTATAACCTGTCTGATTGACAGGTTATAAAAGTAAAATAAAGGGTTGTCATGGGGCCAACTCCTTTTAGTTTTATGTACATAAGACTGAACGTCCCATGTAATATCAATATATACATATACATATATATATATATATTAGATTAATATGAGATTTTGTTTAAGCGTGATATTTAATTTCAACTCTGCTATATCGCGACTTTGCTCTTATATCAATACTAAACTGTGACGTTCGTTTCCAATGTGAACCTCACATAGATCAAAAGTATTTCCCTCTAGTAAGCTAAAAATACTGTACCTTCGTGATAATAAAACCGTGCAAATATTTGTCTGTATTGTGTGTGTGTCAGGACTCTGGAATGTCCCTTCTGCATCTGAGTTCTGTTACCTTGTTGTTCCCACTTTTTCCCCACTAGGTGGCAGCAGAGAGCTGACTGTACCCAAGGATCAAAAGTTTGCAGAGTGAGGTCAGGTAAGGGATGAGTTTTATTAGACCCTCCTCAATGGGTGTCCACAGTCCCATTAACCCACCCCATTAGCCGAACAGGGGCAGGCATTCCTTTCTTAATGAACTCATTTACAGTAAGAGGACAGAGGTGAGAAGTTGGCCAAAACAGCACAATGAAAGGACACATCGTCTTCTCTGCAGCCGCACTCATGCTTATAGCTTTGTATCTTAAGTTCTCCATTCCTGGACCGTTCCTGTATTCCCAACACAGCCGGCAGATGAGGCGAGAAATTATGGAGAGACACAAGGATTTGGCCTTTTTCTATCAAACCCTATTGGGGATTAAAGAAGGTTCCCCGGAGGACGCTATGAGATACCTGGAGGTGGACCTGGAGGTCCCTCAGACATTGACCTGTAAGGATCTAAGCCATATAACAGCACTGGATTATGTTGGATCAGGTTTTACCAAGGTGGTGGTGAAAGGAACGTTACTGAATGGCAAATCCATCGCCCTCAAGTCCGTCCATGGTGAAGGCAATGACATGAAGAAATGTGTACGCCAATATGGCGACCACTCCGGCTGCCACCGACTGGCCACCTATAAACTGCAAAAGGAGATTGCTCTACTGCAGATCCTCCGCCATCCAGGAATAATCCAGGTGAATCTACCACGTCATGTAATAAACTGATATTTTTAGGGGTAGTCAGAATTAATCTCATTCCTTCCAATCTTAAAAAATGTTTTTGAAAAAAGTGCATAGGAGTCTGATGGGTCTTAAAGGACCAGTCCAGACTGGGTAATAATCTGCATTGTGATGCTGTGTAATATGGGGGATTATTTTTTTTAAGAGCAAGTGCCATTGGCTTGTAGAGTTGTGGAGTTTTTGATTAGATGTGGTGGCTGATCGGTGCCTTACTGGCATTGTGTCCAAGGATTAGGTGGTGTCACCTGAAATGGGGCCGGGAACAGAAATAGTTGGCCGTGAAGGGACTATGACTGTTGCTCATTTAGTTTTTTGTTTTTTTAAAAAAAGAATTGGAATTGTTTCGAAAATGATTAAAATCCGCTTTCACTTTTGTAAATTTTTGAAAATTTTTGTAAAAGAAAAATGATTAGTGATCTTTGTTGAAATGCCAAACGTGTCAAGTCCTATGTGTTCTTTCATTAGGGTGTCAAATAAAAGAGGAGAATTGGTTGCGCATTTTAGGCTTTCTTCACAAAAACGCGTGTAAAAACACACTGTTTTTTTAATGATATATGCGCTTTTTCCAGCGTTTTTTGTCTTCTTTTTAATAGTGTGTTTATTACCTGCTCTTTTTATGTGTCATTTTTTACTTTGCAAATCAAGTGACTCAAATATTTCCCTTTGCAAAACATGATTTATTCTGAAAAAAAAAAACGGCACAAAAGAGACAATAAAAAAACGCAAAATACACTGTGACAAATTGTAAACTAACTTGATGGCATGTGTATGGGGCTGGCACCCCGTATGATGAAATGACCCATACTCCCGGGCCTCCGGGGCAGAACCCTCTTAATATTATTAATCATTAGAGCCTCCACACATCAAAGCCCCATAAGTAACAGTTGTAAACATATGAGAGAAGTAATTAGTGGGTCTGGTTCACCTCCCTGCTGTCATCTTTACACCCCCTCCCCTCCCCCGCTTATCTTCCAGCTCTGGGTTGGGGCTGTAAATACAAGAGAACAAAAGACGGCCATAGACATTAAAGGGGAATTCCATCTCCATCTATCTTCTGATAAGTCGTATAGAGATGGTGGGATCCATTGGGACCACCAGTAATTCCCAGACGGAGTTGCAATTCTCCTGGGTGAAATGTCCGAACCCCTTTGACACCGGCTAGACATTCCCATGATAGTTGTCTGACCATGTATGGGGCCAATATAGCATAAACTTTGGTTGGAGGCCTTATATAGTGCACAGTATGGTCCCGAAGATCTTCCGCACTGGTTGGATATGTCCAGAAATTGGACGCGCCGACACAACTCTGCTCTATCAATCAATTCCAACCTGCCTGGTAAAAAATGTGTGACTACAAAAAAACTTGTAAAAAAAAATGTAAATAAAGTCATACAAAACAAACGCAGGTAATAAAACACACTTTAAAAAAAAAAATGGCACAAAACATAATAAAAGACGCATTTACGATAAAAAAAATAAAATAAAAAAAAAAGGCTACAAAAAACTGTATGAAGGCAGCCTGAGGCCAGGGCTACTCAGTGACTACGGCCGAGCGGGCAAAGATCGCTGTGTCGCGCTGCCTAATTAAAGTCGATGTGGTCGCTTTGTGACCCGCAAGTTACTGCGACAGCGACACTACAGTCGCAAGGAATCCAAACCCGCTGCACTTCTTGCGACTTTGGTGTCTTGCTGGTCGCAGAGCCACCGCATTCACTTACGTTACTTCAATGTACGCAGCTCGACACAACGATCTTTGGGCACGCGACCTGTTTCGTGGCCAAAGCCGCCGTGTCGCTTTAGCCTTACTGAGCGCAGCAGCCCTGGCTCACACCCCTGATGATGTCATCTGTCGACAGATCTCTATGACTCACCAGAAGATCAGAAGAACATCAGTAGATTAGGCAGAATTCCTGTCACGATTGTGACCATTTCAGCCAAATTTTGAGGTGTTTTTTTTTGTTTTTGTTTTTTTTCTTCCACACAAACATTTGTTCCTGACACTGACACGATGCTAATTGAAATCATGGTCAAAGCGAGTTCCCCCGGAGATGAAGACCCCCCGATCTATGGCGTCCATATACCCTAATAGGTCTATTGTCAGGGTGGAGACCAGTAGTGACCTTAGATTGTCCCGTGTGTGCAGCAGTGATACCGGGGACAGAGCAGGAGGCTCGTGTCTACCTCACGACTCCTCAGGACACTTCCTTGGATAAACAGGGAGCCGGTTTGCTTTACACGTGTGAAGTGACAACGCCTCGGTGCCACTATGTCATCTCATACACAGTATACGGCACTTTCTGCAGAGCATCACTCCCACTTTATACTTACAGGATCTTACATGTTTTAGGCCTCAGAATTAAACATAATATCTGTTTGTGAGAAGGCTGGGTGACAACCAATATGGCGCCAAAACGGAATTTACAGGGTTATCACACATATATATGTCCCTCAACAAATGGCGTTCCCAGAATTCAGATAAGGGGCTCCTGCCTCTCTATACAGTGATATACGAGCGGATATTGTATTATATTACTAGACAGATGAGCCATTCAGGACTCTAGGAGAGCCGAGTGACGACCCTTGTGGGAGATGTAATGGCAGATATTTTGCTTGTCATCCAGCTTTCCTAGATTTATTAACTTCCTGTTTACTAATGGGTGTCATGGAGTAAATTAGCAAATGCCATCTTTACTCGGGCCCAGATAACGGAGAGTAATATAAATGACCGGGCGACAAAATCCACATCTCACACGTCATTATACAAGAAGTGGACATTAAGGGTATGTTCACACGGGCGATTTTCAGCTGTTTTTCAGGCCGTAAACGCCTTGAAAAATGCCTCCAAACATTTGCCCATTGATTTCAATGGGAAAAACGGCGTTCCGTTCCGACGGGCCATTTTTTTACACTGCCGTTTGAAAGAACGGCCCATAAAAAACCGCCTCGTAAAAAGAAGTGCATGTCACTTCTTGAGCCGTTTTTGGAGCCATTTTTCATTGGATCAATATGGTAAACAGCTCCAAAAATGGCCGTAAAAAACGCATTTTACAGCTGTTTTTTGTTTTGCGTGTAAACATAGCCTAAGGCCGGATTTACACGAGCGTGTGCGTTTTGCGCGCGCAAAAAAAGGCTGCGTTTGCGAGCGCAATAGGCACTTAACAGCTCCGTGTGGCATAAAAATCACGCGCGTTGCATGGACGTATATCACGTTCGTCTGAATAAGCCCTAAGGGTTATGTGTGCAGACGTTGTGATTGTCGCAACGGGGTTGTCTAGTTTAGAAAACCCATTTCCATACAGCCTATTAGGGTATGTTCACACGCAGTGTTTTCAGACGTAATTCGGGCGTATTACGTCTTGAATTACGCCTGAAAAAACGTCTCCATTACGCCTACAAACATCTGCTCGTTGCTTTCAATGGGTTTTACGGTGTTCTGTTCCTACGAGGTGTAATTTTACGCGTCGCTGTAAAAATACGGCGCGTAAAAAGACGCCCGCGAAAAAGAACTGTATGTAACTTTCTTGGGTCGTTTTTTGGAGCCGTCTTTCATTGACTCCATTGAAAAACAGCTCCAATAATGTCCGTAAAATACGCCGCGAAAAACGTGAGTTGCTACAAAAACGTCTGAAAATCAGGAGCTGTTTTCGTCCTGAAAACAGCTCCGTATTTTCAGACGCTTTTGGTCACTGCGTGTGAACATATCCTTAGGGGATTCTGAGTTAATAGAGGGGGGGTCCTCTGTTCAGGACCCTCATTGCTTGGTCAGAGTAGGGAGCCATTATAAAGAGCGTCTCTCCCTCTGGAGGACCTGACCTGTCCTGTGTTAGGGCGGATTTACACGAGCGTGTGCGTTTTGCGCACGCAAAAAATGCAGCGTTTTGCGTGCGCAAAAGGCACTTAACAGCTCCGTGTGTCATGTTCATATGGTGCGCGGCTGCGTGCTTTTCACGCAGCCGCCCTCATAAATGACACTCCGTTTGGATGTTTGCAAACAGAAAAGCACGTGGTGCTTTTCTGTTTACATTCTTTTTTTTACTGCCGTTGCGCGAATAACGCGCGTCCCACGGAAGTGCTTCTATATGCTGCGTGTGATTTTCACGCACCCATTGACTTCAATGGGTGAGCGATGCGCGAAAAACGCTGAAATATAGAACCTGTCGTGAGTTTTACGCAGCGGATTCACGCTGCGCAAAAATCACAGACAGTCTGCACTGCCCCATAGACTTGCATGGGTCCGTGCGACCCGCGTGAAAATCACGCGGGTTGCTCGGACGTAAATCACGTTCGTGTAAATCCACCCTGACACTGTGTAATGCTTCATTTCTCCTGTGGTGGCGCTGCAGGGAAATGAAACACTTACTGCCAGGTTTCCGCACAGTTTTTAGCTGATCGGTGGGGGTCCCACCACTTTGTGATCAGTTTATTGTGAAGGGACCCTTCTAACAAGTAGGGATTGTCCAGAGTAGAGAACCCCTTTAAAGTGGCATCACATGTGGATTCGCTATCAATGCTCGTAGTTCTATATAATTACGTTATCACTCCCATCGTCACACTGTACGCATACTAATATGCGATCACAGAGGTACGATATACCTCACGCCTCATTTTCTCATTGTTTGACCCCAACTAATTCTTTCTCTCTGCAGTTACATGGCCAGTGCGATGTTAATGGTGCGCCCCCTGACATCAGGGTCACAGCTATGCTGGAACTGGGATCTCCCCTGGAGATGATTCAGCTCCTGCAAACCCCCTGGGAGGAGAGATTTAAAGTAAGTGAAGGCAAACAATGGCAATTGTGTCAGTGGCCCTGCATGGCAGGTGATATTAACCGGCGAACAGCTGGGAATTGCTGGCAGCTTATTGCACCCCTGTTCAATGCAATCTCCCTCCAGCTGTGCGATGGTTAATGAGTCAAGGATTCCCTGAGCAAAAGGGATTACCATAGAGGTCTGTGCAAACAGCCGGGCAATGTCCCCTCCGCAGGGTCACCGGGGGTGGGTGAGCGGCCATTTACAATTCACAGCTCAGATCTGTGTTTTTATAAGTGGCACAGTAAACAGGTCGGAGGTCACACAAGGAGTCATTATACTGTAAGATACGGAGGGCAGAAAGGGAATTTTTATGGCACCGCATTCCTGGTATCAACGTATGGAACCCCACGGCGTGATACATTGCTGCAACAAAATCTCATACTACTGCGCGCTTCTAGGCTACACTGAGGGCTCGTCCACACGTAGCGGAATTGCGGATGGAAAATACGCAGCGGAATACAGCAGCGGCGAGGCGGGCGAGATGTAACGAGTCTCATCCACGCGCTGCGTAACATTTCCGTCCCGGAATTCAGCTGCGGTGCGTTTTTTTTTTTAGTTCCGCAGCACATCAATTCCTGCTGCGGAAAGTGGACTGAAGTGCTGCGTTTTTCAGAGGAGGCGTCACCATCCCCCAACATCGAGAAAAACGTAGCAAAATACGCACCATTTTCTTCCGTAAAACCCTTACTGACATTTGGTGCGTTTTTCGAGGCGGCTGCTTTCTTTACCTCAACCACATCAAAAAAGGCTGGTGTTTTTTTATACGTTTCTAACCGCATCCTAAGGCCTTATTTACACGAGCGTGCTAAACGTCCGTGGGACGGCCGTTGAAACAGCGGCCGTCCCACGGACCTATGTTATTCAATGTGGCCGTTCACACAGCCGTTGTTTCAACAGACCGTGTGAAGGGTCCGTGTGAAAATAGGACATGTCCGTTCTTTTCGCGCCTCACGCATCCCTCCATAGACTCTCAACTATGGTGGATGCGTGACATTGCGTACCGCAGCGCTGAGCACGAATGCACCTCGGGCGTTTTTCACGTCCCGAAAAACGGCTGAAAAATTGGAAGCAGAGCGACTACAAACATCTACCCATTGATTTCAATGGGAAATACGGCGTTCTGTTCCGACGGGGCGTTATTTTAAGCCTCATTTTCAAATAACGGCGCATAAAAAGACGCTATGTAGAAAGAAGTGCATGACACTTCTTGAGCCGTTTTTGATTGATTCTAAAGAAAAACAGCTCCAAAAACGGCCGTAAAAAAACGCTGCAAAAAACACAAGTTGCTTTTTCCTTGAAATCCGCTCCGTATTTTCAGCCGTTCCATCAAAAAGTTCTGCAACTCTCAAAGAAACATCAAATTATTTATAAGGTGTGCGGTTTTTAATAAATTTGTACTCCAGCGCACATGAGTTTAAGAGACAACCGTTTTAGTCAATTCCCCCGTGTGTTTCAGTTCTTCACCATTTTCAAGGTGTATGCTTGCTGTCTGTGAACGGAAACAATAAGGGAGATTTACAAAGAATAATGCGCCAGAATTCTGTCTCAAATTGCGCCAAATAACTGGCGTACACACCGTGTGCAAAATTAATTATGTGTTTTAGACACTCTTTACGCCTCTCTAGATAGTCTTGAAAAGTGGAATCGTAAAAGGCGCCAAATTTAATAACGACGCGTGTCATTCTTTTGGCGTCAAATATTGGTGTAAAGTGTGCCGCCAGCCATGAGGTGGCATGAGAAAGAGAAAGGTGTTTAACATGTCCAGCAAGATGCGCCAAATATTTCAGACAGCGTGCACCACTGTAAAAAAAAATTGCCGCGGTTTTTCACGGTCAGGTCTGGTTTTATTCTGTCTAATTTTAGGACAGTATTCACAAATCCACGCCAATGTTGTTTACATTCAGAGGATGAAAACCCAGTCCTTCTCACACAGCTGACAGTTGTTACAATGTAACAGTAAGCTAACCGGAGATGCAAACCGAAATGTTCCCGTTCACTGACAACAAGCAGAGATCTCGAAAATAGTGAAAGTTGCAGAAATTTACATCATACATTAACTAAGCTTCAATGTGAAAAAATGGTAACCGATGACAACATGAACACGACTTCGCTTTACTAATATAAGACTGGAGAAACCGTTCCCGTGGCAACATATTGAATAACGGAAGGATATGTTCACACGGCTTATTCTCAGCAGTTTTTCGGGCCGTAAACGCCCGAAAAACGGCAAAAAATATGGAGGCTGAACGCCCATTTATTTCAATGAGAAAAACGGCGCTTCTTTCCGACGGGGCGTTTTTTTTACGCGGGCGTTTGAAAAAATAGCCCGTAAAAAAAACGCCTCATAAAAAGAAGTGCATGTCACGTCTTGAGACGTTTTTGGAGCCGTTTTTTCATTGGGTCAATAGAAAAACAGCTCCAAAAAAGGCCGGGAAAAAAACGCAGCAAAAAACGCCTGATGCATAAAAAACGGCAGAAAATCAGAGGCTGTGTTCCCTTGAAAATAGCTCCGTATTTTACAGCCGTTTTTTGTTTACCGTGTGAACATTCCCTAAGACGAGAGCTATGACTGGTTAATAGGATTGTGAACGTTTTATATAAAGATGCATCCGGCTTGGGCAGCCATTTATAAAAACCCTTCCCCCCATTGAAATAACATGTATGCTCGGCCAAGCCAAACATGAGGAGGATGGGAGCCCTCCGCTGCAGGAAATCGTGGAGAATCCTGAAACTCAGGAAGGAGATTTATCAAAACTGGATAAAGGGAAAAGTGGAGCAGTTGTCCATGGCAACCAATCAGATTCCAGCTTTCATTTTAAAAAGGGTCTTTAAGAATTGAGAGCTGATTGGTTGCCATGGGCAACTGCTCCCCTTTTCCTTTGCACTAGTTTTGATAAATCTCCCCTTTAATTTGGCCATACAAGGCCCAATGTGACGTCCACTCAGATCAGACTATATAGGGTTCACAGGACATGGCGGTGGGGCTACGTATGGATTTATTTCACTCTTTTTGTATTTGTGAACAGATTTGTTGGGAATTGGTGCAGTTGTTGCATTATTTGGCAAACTCCCCCATGGGCTCCGTCGCCCTCCTGGATTTCCAGCCCAGACAGTTTGTCCTGGTGGACGGAAGCCTGAAAGTGACTGACATGGATGACGCCAGCAGCGAGGAGCCGACGTGTAGACGAGATGCAGACTGCGCACTCGCCTTCCCTGCCAAGACATTCACCATGACCTGCTTAGATACTGGGAGGTGCGCGGGGTCCAACGAGAAGAGGAACCTCTACAATGCCTACAGGTATAACTCCGGAATCCAGCCCCTAAGGCCCTGTTCACACAGCGTGTATTTGAAGCGTATTTTGACGCCTTTTACCCGCAGAAATAAGAGTTAAAAAATGCTTGACATCAATGGGAAAACGAGTCGTTAGTACATACGCTTTTTTTTTTACGCGAGCGTATTTAAATCACGTCATATCAATTCTTTGGTGCAGGAAACGTGACAAATATTCTCATATCAATGGGAGTCCCAACTACGCGCCCAAAAACACGCAAAAAACGCTCACAAAACACGTTAAAAAAAAACACACGGAAAACACATTAAAACCGCCTGTATTTTTATAAAAACGCTAGCGTATTTGACACTTTTGCACTCCGTTTTTTTTTTTGCGCCGTGTGAACATGCCCTAATATAATCCTCCGATCGGCTTGAAATAGCCCTAAAAATTTTTGGGGAATAAAGTCACCTTTAAAGTTTGGTGCCGCTGATCACTGGAGTCCCCCATCGATTCTTATGTCATCCAGCACATCACATGACTGCAGCAACCAATCGCTGATCGTCGTAGCGACGTGTTCAGGGGGCTCCAGTGATCAGCGGCGCAGGAACAGCGCCACATTTTATAGGTGAGTATCTCATGTAGGTTTGGGGGTCATTCACTACCTGGGTGTATGGGATTGGTTGTATAATGCTGGTTTTTGATGTTTCAGATTTTTCTTCACGTACCTCTTACCTCACGCCGCTCCTCCTGCTCTCCGAGCGCTCCTTGAAGACATTATGAATGTGACGGGTAATGTCCTCTCCTCCATGTTTCCTGTTTGGACTTTATCTTTTTTCCTGTACAGGTTCTGACACGGTTTTTCATTGCAGGGGATTTACATATCGGGATAAACGAGACGCTCGAGGCTTTTGATGATGTATTACATTTGTACAAGTCAGGAAGGAATCACAGCCAAACCCATCACTTACATGGTGAGTTACAACTACGTTATCTTCCCGGAAAATGGCGCAATAACCTCACTCAGTTTATGACATGTTCGCACTAGTTATTAACGGGTTGCACCAATTTCTGCCCCCACACAACATTGTATTGAGGGGCACACCCAGAATTCTGACCTGGCGGGTCATAGGAGTCGTCCAACAGCGCGCTGAAGATCATTTTTTAGGATTTCTAGCGGTTGATGGTGATCTAAGTGTTAATACTGGTGGTTACATGGTCCCCCCTAACAACTACAACTGCATGCCTCTCTTACCAGTGGCATCCTTATTCCCCCTCAACAATTCCAACCAACAGTGCCAGCCACCTGCCCCATCATTAGTGCCATCCATATGCCCCATCAATTGTACCTACCACATGCAGAATCAATAGTGTGAGACACATGCCCCATGATTAGTGCCAGCTACATCCCCCATCATTAGTGCCAGCCCATGCTTCAACAGTGCCAGACACATGCCCCAATAGTGCCAGGCAAATGACACATCAATAGTCTAAGCCCCATGCCCCATAAATGGTATCAGCTAAATGCAGCAAAAGTGCCAGCCACATGCCCTAACAGTGCCAGCTACATACCCCATCAATAGTGTCAGCCCTATGCCACCACAAAAAGTGCCACCCACATGCACCAATAATGCCAGCCACATGCCCCATCAAAAGTGCCATTCACGTGCCCCATTAATAGTGCCATTCACATGCACCAATTGGGCCAGCCAAATGCCCTATCAATAGTGCCAGCCACATGCCCCATCAATACAGCCAGCTACAGGCCCCAATAATAGTGCCAGCCACATGCCCCATCAATACGGCCAGCCACATGCCCCATCAATAGTGTCAGCCAAATGCCCCATCAACAGTGTCAGCCTCATTACCCAACCAATAGTGTAAGCTACAAGCCTTAATAGTGCCTGCCACACGCCCCATAAATAGTGACAGCCTATAGCCCGCACCAACAGTGCCAGCCACATGCCCCCTCTTTACACAGCAGTGCGGCTCGTACTGCTACCATGGTTTGGAAATAATTCTGCTTGGCATCCGGAGCACAAACCCCGAATGACCAGTGCTGCCAATGCACATGGAAGAGGGAGGTTGGTGTGCTGGAGGGTCTAAAGCTGTCATACCATCCCCCACCACTGTGTGCGCCATTGTTTTTGACATATGTATCATCTCATTACACCAGTTATGTGTGACAAAAATTGGCTACATGTGCTCTAGACCTTTTTCGCTCGGGAGAGAAGTAAGGGTTAAACTGAATCTGAACTTCAGCCCAGAACCTAATCCTCTCCTGCTCTATATCCCAGACTACACCGTGCTGCGAGGACACCGCATGAATGACACGGACGGAGATTTCAGGTGCTGGCCGTCCTACAACCACCAGGGATGTCTGCTGTCCATGCACAGTGCGGCGGAGGCTGCCGAGTTCTGCAACGGACATCCACAGTGTCGCAACTTTATTATAAGTCAGCAGAGGACATGGACTGGTACGTAGCCGGGGACTGGTATCAGTCATAGTGTACGATGTCCCTGTAGACTAGAGCGAGCTGATGGGGAGGAATGGACACAGACAGCAGGGGGCGCCTTGATTTCCAACTACTAATTTAATGGGTGAATGATATAACGGGGCCATGACAGCTATGACGGACTTGTTTGCAAACGAATACAGACAAATCCAGATCTCACCATCAAAAATACCAGAAACGCTGACGGACTGGCAAAAAGGCCACTGTTAAGAGAGACTTAATCTGTTAAAGGGTTTGTCCAGTTTTAACAAACTAATGTTATATTTTTAATATATAATTAAAAGCTATATACTGTTCCAATATACTTTCTGTATTAATTCTTCACCGTTTTCAAGATCTCTGCTTGCTGTTATTCAGTAGGAACATTCATTGTTTACTTCCGGTGGATACAATTCTGTCCATGGTCATGTGATGGACACACAGGTGACGGATCGTTACAAGACTCAGCTCTGATACACACACTGTAACGAGCCATGCACCTGTGTGTCCATCACATGACCATGTAACGAGCCATTCACCTGTGTGTCCATCACATGACCCTGTAACGAGCCGTGCATCTGTGTCTCCATCACATGACCCTGTAACGAGACGTGCACCTGTGTGTCCATCACATGACCCTGTAACGAGCCGTGCACCTGTGTGTCCATCACATGACCCTGTAACGAGACGTGCACCTGTGTGTCCATCACATGACCCTGTAACGAGCCGTGCACCTGTGTGTCCATCACATGACCCTGTAACGAGCCATGCACCTGTGTGTCCATCACATGACCCTGTAACGAGCCGTGCACCTGTGTGTCCATCACATGACCCTGTAACGAGCCGTGCACCTGTGTGTCCATCACATGACCCTGTAACGAGACGTGCACCTGTGTGTCCATCACATGACCGGGACAGAATTTTATCCACTGGAAGTAAACAACGAAGAGTCCTACTAAATAACAGCAAGCAGAGATCTTAACAGTGAAGAATTAATACAGAATATGTGTGTCTATATGTGTGTAGTTTTCTGCCTGTGCTTGTTTGTGCCTTTATCAGCGTTGTGTGTCGCTATATTGTAACAGATGATAGAACCTCAGTCCTTCCTCCTATATTTTCACCCTGAATTTCCCTTTAAACCAAATTTGCCCCTTAATTCTGATCGTCCTTCACTTCACGAGATCTCGGCGCTGAATTGCTGTAAATTCTCCTTTAATTGTAGGAGCGTTTCCCAGCATCTCTCTGCTCTTTAGATCCATATCACGGCCGTTATCCTGGTAATTATATTTCGGGTGTGCGATGGCTCTGGGAGATACGTGTATCCTGGCAGCGCAACATTTTGATTATATTAAGGAGGCTTTTATTGAATGCCAGCACATAATGTGCCACAGGGCTCGTGGTGTTGACAATATCTCAGAACTCTTTGTATATATACTTTTTAATCTTTGGAAAAGTGCTCAGCGGACAAATTCTGAAATACATTACATGCGCCTCGTGTCCCCATGTCAGGGTTACGTGCACGAAAATCTGCTGATTGGGATCTAGGCGCAGGTCCAGGCTGTTTGTATTTGGAATACCACGGTTTAGGGACATTTGGAGCCTCTGTTCCCTTACTGAATAGCTTTTACCATTCAAGCCAACGGGGGGAGGGGAGGGGGGGGGGGGTCCGGTCCAAGTAGCAGGTGTGGCCAAAAAAAAGCTGGACATAAACAATAGAGGGCGGCCGGATCTGCGGTCACATTTATTGGTAATTAAAATATACAAAAATGTACGGTATATATATATATTTTTGTTATGGATGGGAGATATTTTTTTTCTACGTTTTTTTCTTTTTTGCTCTTTAGACCGGGTTCCCACGTAGCGCAAATGCTGCAGAATTTCTGCAACGGAATTCTGTGCGGAAATTCCGCAGCATTGAGGGTATGTTCACACGACAGCGTCCGAAACGGCTGAAATTACGGGGATGTTTTCAGGAGAAAACATCCCCGTAATTTCAGCCGTAACGGCATGTGCAGGCGCTTGAACGCCGCGTCCATTACGGACGTAATTGGCGCTGCTTTTCATTGGAGTCCATGAATAACGGCTCCAATTACGCCCCAAGAAGTGACGGGTCACTTCTTTGACGCGTGCGTCCACGCCGTCATTTGACAGTGGCGCGTAAATATACGCCTCGTGTGAACAATCAAACGTCAGCCCATTGCTTTCAATGTTCAGATGTTTGTCAACGCTTTCAAGCCGTAATTTCGGACGTAATTCGGGGGTTAATATGCCCGATTTACGTCCGTAATTAGTGTGTGTGAACATACCCTTATAGGGATGCAAAACCCGCAACAGAAAGCCAAGTGCTGCAACTTTTGTGGCGTAATTGCAGCGATTACGCCGCAAAAGTCGCAACTCCGGGGGAAAAAAAAATCATACTTACCCAGAACACCCTCCTCCTTCCTGCAGTCTTGCCTTCTGGGATGAATTTCATCCCATGTGACCGCTGCAGCCAATCACAGGCTGCAACGCTACATGGCCTGCGACGTCATCGTAGGAGGCCGGACTACGCGCAGAGAATACGGAGGCGGTAAGGCCCCATGTACAAGACCAGAGGCCGTAGAAACCGTAAAAAATAGGACATGTCCCATTTTTTTATTTTACGGACTGTGCTCCCAAACGTTTTAATTGGAGCACAGCCCCCAAACCATGGACCGTAATTACGGGCACGGTCGTGTGCATGGGGTCGAAGTATGAGGACTTTCTTCCGTAGCGGAAATTCTGTTAGAAAAACCGCACAACAACGCTTGTTTTTAAATTAATTTCATTAAGAATTCATAAAAACCTAGCATTGAACTTAAAAGGGTCGTCCACTTTTTACAATCTTCCCTGAAATTAAGTTGATCACAGAATGTTCCGCTGCTATGACCCTGAGCGATCAGTTGTAATCTGCGACGGAATCCAACAAGTGTTCGATTCCCCTGCAGTGCCACCACAGGAGAAATGAAGCATTACATACATGCCGCGTCCCACAGAGAGACACTCCTTGCAGTCACTCCCCTTTCTGGTTTAGAGATGAGGTTCCCCTCTTATCAACTTAGAATTCTCTTATAGGGCATGTGAAAATTGTTTTTCTAATCTGGACAATCCTTTTAACTTCGTGTTTTTATTTTTTTCACAGGCCGCTATCTTACTGCGTTCACTAAAAATTGCCTCCATCTTGTTCCGGATGAAACCTACAGTCTCTATGTGAAACGATCAGGTCACAGCGACATGCAGAAGAGATGAGAGAGGACTCCATATATCATCATCACCAGGGCTACATATTATATCCAGAGCTGATTCCACTACGGAAATGATATGGAAACAGAAGCGGCTCAGCTACATATCTACAAGTCACGAGGCGTAGCTGCTGGCCCCAATACTAAATGTATAACAGGCCCCCCACATTCCATGGGTCATTTATAATGCTAGTGTGTCTTATGTGGTAGACAAGATTTTGGGGCCCCTTAGGTACCAGGACCAGTACCTATCAGCTATGGACTGATACAGCTTCCTCTGCCAGTTTTGTCTCTGAAAGGAAAGAGTTGTCTTTCTATAATTAGCTGCTGCTCCCCCCACGTGGAGTAATTTACTGTCTTATTCTATAAATATATATGTGTATATAGTTATGTAGCTGGCAAAAAGCCAATTTAAATTTAAAGCGCAATTCCAGTCAAACACTTGTACCCATTTAGATAAATAATTTTGTTCATAGGGGGCAGTATTATAGTAGTTATATTCTTGTATATAGGGGGCAGGATTATAGTAGTTATATTCTTGTATATAGGGGCAGTATTATAGTAGTTATATTCTTGTATATAGGGGCAGTATTATAGTAGTTATATTCTTGTATATAGGAGCAGTATTATAGTAGTTATATTCTTGTATATAGGGGCAGTATTATAGTAGTTATATTCTTGTATATAGGGGGCAGGATTATAGTAGTTATATTCTTGTATATAGGGGCAGTATTAGGGCGGGTTCACACATAGCGGAATTTCACTTAAATTCCGCTGCGGACACTCCGCAGCGTTAATCCGCAGCGGAGCCGTTTCTCCATTGACTTTCACTTTAATTTAGCAGTGTTCGTTTACACGATGCATACAATTCCGCTGCGGAGCATAGGCTGCGGAGCGGAATTTGGTGTCCGCAGCATGCTCTGTCTGTTGCGGAGCAGTGGCGGACTGGTTGCGGACTCATGGCGGAATTTCTCCATTGACTTCAATGGAGAGTCAAAATTCCGCAATGAAGTCCGCAGATCTTATGTGTGCTGCGGAGCGTATTGTTTTTACTACCATGACATTTCTTCATTCTGGCTGGACCTATGTATTTCTAGGTCTACAGCCAGACTGAGGAAGTCAATGGGGCTCCCGTAATGACGGGAGCGTTGCTAGGAGACGTCTGTAAATAGTCACTGTCCAGGGTGCTGAAAGAGTTAAGCGATCGGCAGTAACTGTTTCTGCACCCGGGACAGTGACTACCGATCTCAATATACATGTATCTGTAAAAAAAAATATAAGTTCATACTTACCGAGAACTCCCTGCGTCTGTCTCCAGTCCGGCCTCCCAGGATGACGTTTCAGTGTAAGTGACGGCTGCAGCCAATCACAGGCCAAGCACAGGCTGCAGCGGTCACATGGACTGGAGCGTCATCCAGGGAGGTCGGGCCGGATGCCGAAAGAGGGACGCGTCACCAAGACAACGGGCGGTAAGTATGAATTTCTTTGACTTTCACTAGGGAAAGTGCTGTCCCTTCTCTCTATCCTGCACTGAATAGGGAGAAGAGAAGCACTTTTCCTGCAGTCCGCAGCGGCCAGTCCGCATCAATTTTCTGCACATTTTGTGCAGATCCGCTGCAGAATCTGCAACGCAGATTCTGTGCGGCATTGATGCGGACAGTTGCGGAGGAATTCCGCCATGTGTGGTCATGCCCTTATAGTAGTTATATTCTTGTATATAGGAGGCAGTATTATAGTAGTTATATTCTTGTATAGAGGGGCAGTATTATAGTAGTTATATTCTTGCATATAGGAGCAGTATTATAGTAGTTATATTCTTGTATATAGGGGGCAGTATTATAGTAGTTATATTCTTGTATATAGGAGCAGTATTATAGTAGTTATATTCTTGTATATAGGAGGCCGTATTATAGTAGTTATATTCTTGTATATAGGGGGCAGTATTATAGTAGTTATATTCTTGTATATAGGGGGCAGTATTATAGTAGTTATATTCTTGTATATAGAGGCAGTATTATAGTAGTTATATTCTTGTATATAGGAGCAGTATTATAGTAGTTATAGTCTTGTATATAGGAGCAGTATTATAGTAGTTATATTCTTGTATATAGGAGCAGTATTAGGGCGGGTTCACACGTGGCGGAATTTCACTAAAATTCCGCTGCGGACACTCCGCAGCGTTAATCCGCAGCGGTGCCGTTTGTCCATTGACTTACACTTTAATTTAGCAGTGTTCGTTTAGACGAGGCGTAAAATTCCGCTGCGGAGCATAGGCTGCGGAGCGGAATTTGGTGTCCGCAGCATGCTCTGTCTGTTGCGGAGCAGTGGCGGACTCATGGCGGAATTTCTCCATTGACTTCAATGGAGAGTCAAAATTCCGCAATGAAGTCCGCAGATCTTATGTGTGCTGCGGAGCGTATTGTTTTTACTACCATGACATTTCTTCATTCTGGCTGGACCTATGTATTTCTAGGTCTACAGCCAGACTGAGGAAGTCAATGGGGCTCCCGTAATGACGGGAGCGTTGCTAGGAGACGTCTGTAAATAGTCACTGTCCAGGGTGCTGAAAGAGTTAAGCGATCGGCAGTAACTGTTTCTGCACCCGGGACAGTGACTACCGATCTCAATATACATGTATCTGTAAAAAACATATAAGTTCATACTTACCGAGAACTCCCTGCTTCTGTCTCCAGTCCAGCCTCCCAGGATGACGTTTCAGTCTAAGTGACGGCTGCAGCCAATCACAGGCCAAGCACAGGCTGCAGCGGTCACATGGACTGGTGCGTCATCCAGGGAGGTCGGGCTGGATGCCGAAAGAGGGACGCGTCACCAAGACAACGGCCGGTAAGTATGAAATTCTTTTACTTTCCCTAGGGAAAGTGCTGTCCCTTCTCTCTATCCTGCACTGATAGGGAGAAGGGAAGCACTTTTCCCGCAGTCCGCAGCAGCTAGTCCGCATCAATTTTCTGCACATTTTGTGCAGATCCGCAGCAGAATCTGCAACGCAGATTCTGTGCGGCATTGATGCGGACAGTTGCGGAGCAAATCCGCCATGTGTGGTCATGCCCTTATAGTAGTTATAGTCTTGTATATAGGGGCAGTGTTATAGTAGTTATATTCTTGTATATAGGGGGCAGTATTATAGTAGTTATATTCTTGTATAGAGGGGCAGTATTATAGTAGTTATATTCTTGCATATAGGAGGCAGTATTATAGTAGTTATATTCTTGTATATAGGGGGCAGTATTATAGTAGTTATATTCTTGTATATAGGAGCAGTATTATAGTAGTTATATTCTTGTATATAGGAGGCCGTATTATAGTAGTTATATTCTTGTATATAGGGGGCAGTATTATAGTAGTTATATTCTTGCATATAGGAGGCAGTATTATAGTAGTTATATTCTTGTATATAGGGGGCAGTATTATAGTAGTTATATTCTTGTATATAGGGGGCAGTATTATAGTAGTTATATTCTTGTATATAGGGGGCAGTATTATAGTAGTTATATTCTTGTATATAGGGGGCAGTATTATAGTAGTTATATTCTTGTATATAGGGGCAGTATTATAGTAGTTATATTCTTGTATATAGGAGCAGTATTATAGTAGTTATATTCTTGTATATAGGGGGCAGTATTATAGTAGTTATATTCTTGTATATAGGAGACAGTATTATAGTAGTTATATTCTTGTATATAGGAGCAGTATTATAGTAGTTATATTCTTGTATATAGGGGGCAGTATTATAGTAGTTATATTCTTGTATATAGGGGCAGTATTATAGTAGTTATATTCTTGTATATAGGAGCAGTATTATAGTAGTTATATTCTTGTATATAGGGAGCAGTATTATAGTAGTTATATTCTTGTATATAGGGGCAGTATTATAGTAGTTATATTCTTGTATATAGGAGCAGTATTATAGTAGTTATATTCTTGTATATAGGGGTAGTATTATAGTAGTTATATTCTTGTATATAGGGGGCAGTATTATAGTAGTTATATTCTTGTATATAGGGGGCAGTATTATAGTAGTTATATTCTTGTATATAGGGGCAGTATTATAGTAGTTATATTCTTGTATATAGGGGTAGTATTATAGTAGTTATATTCTTGTATATAGGGGGCAGTATTATAGTAGGTATATTCTTGTATATAGGAGCAGTATTATAGTAGTTATATTCTTGTATATAGGGGGCAGTATTATAGTAGTTATATTCTTGTATATAGGGGCAGTATTATAGTAGTTATATTCTTGTATATAGGAGCAGTATTATAGTAGTTATATTCTTGTATATAGGGAGCAGTATTATAGTAGTTATATTCTTGTATATAGGGGCAGTATTATAGTAGTTATATTCTTGTATATAGGAGCAGTATTATAGTAGTTATATTCTTGTATATAGGGAGCAGTATTATAGTAGTTATATTCTTGTATATAGGGGGCAGTATTATAGTAGTTATATTCTTGTATATAGGGGGCAGTATTATAGTAGTTATATTCTTGTATATAGGGAGCAGTATTATAGTAGTTATATTCTTGTATATAGGGGCAGTATTATAGTAGTTATATTCTTGTATATAGGGGGCAGTATTATAGTAGTTATATTCTTGTATATAGGAGGCAGTATTATAGTAGTTATATTCTTGTATATAGGGGCAGTATTATAGTAGTTATATTCTTGTATATAGGAGCAGTATTATAGTAGTTATATTCTTGTATATAGGGAGCAGTATTATAGTAGTTATATTCTTGTATATAGGGGCAGTATTATAGTAGTTATATTCTTGTATATAGGGGCAGTATTATAGTAGTTATATTCTTGTATATAGGGGCAGTATTATAGTAGTTATATTCTTGTATATAGGGGCAGTATTATAGTAGTTATATTCTTGTATATAGGGGCAGTATTATAGTAGTTATATTCTTATATATAGGGGCAGTATTATAGTAGTTATATTCTTGTATATAGGGGTAGTATTATAGTAGTTATATTCTTGTATATAGGGGGCAGTATTATAGTAGTTATATTCTTGTATATAGGGGCAGTATTATAGTAGTTATATTCTTATATATAGGGGCAGTATTATAGTAGTTATATTCTTGTATATAGGGGTAGTATTATAGTAGTTATATTCTTTTATATAGGGGGCAGTATTATAGTAGTTATATTCTTGTATATAGGGGCAGTATTATAGTAGTTATATTCTTGTATATAGGGGTAGTATTATAGTAGTTATATTCTTGTATATAGGGGGCAGTATTTTAGTAGTTATATTCTTGTATATAAGGGGCAGTATTATAGTAGTTATATTCTTGTATATAGGGGTAGTATTATAGTAGTTATATTCTTGTATATAGGGGGCAGTATTTTAGTAGTTATATTCTTGTATATAAGGGGCAGTATTATAGTAGTTATATTCTTGTATATAGGAGGCAGTATTATAGTAGTTATATTCTTGTATATAGGAGCAGTATTATAGTAGTTATATTCTTGTATATAGGAGCAGTATTATAGTAGTTATATTCTTGTACACAGGGGGCAGTATTATAGTAGTTATATTCTTGTATATAGGGGCAGTATTATAGTAGTTATATTCTTGTATATAGAAGCAGTATTATAGTAGTTATATTCTTGTATATAGGAGCAGTATTATAGTAGTTATATTCTTGTATATAGGAGCAGTATTATAGTAGTTATATTCTTGTATATAGGAGCAGTATTATAGTAGTTATATTCTTGTATATAGGGTGCAGTATTATAGTAGTTACATTCTTGTATATAGGGGGCAGTATTATAGTAGTTATATTCTTGTATATAGGAGCAGTATTATAGTAGTTATATTCTTGTATATAGGGGCAGTATTATAGTAGTTATATTCTTGTATATAGGAGCAGTATTATAGTAGTTATATTCTTGTATATAGGAGCAGTATTATAGTAGTTATATTCTTGTACACAGGGGGCAGTATTATAGTAGTTATATTCTTGTATATAGGGGCAGTATTATAGTAGTTATATTCTTGTATATAGGAGCAGTATTATAGTAGTTATATTCTTGTATATAGGGGGCAGTATTATAGTAGTTATATTCTTGTACATAGGGAGCACTTTGGTGAGCCAGATATTCTTCCTCCTTAGGGCTTGGCCAGACGTGGCGGAATTCCCAATATACATCAACCTGTAAAAAAAAAATAGAAGTTCATACTTACCGAGAACTCCCTGCTTCTTCCTCCAGTCCGGCCTCCCAGGATGACGTTTTAGTCTAAGTGACGGCTGCAGCCAATCACAGGCTGCAGCCAATCACAGGCTGCAGCCAATCACAGGCCAATCACAGGCTGCAGCCAATCACAGGCCAATCACAGGCTGCAGCGGTCACATGGACTGCTGCGTCATCCAGGGAGGTAGGGCTGGATGCCGAAAGAGGGACGCGTCACCAAGACAACGGCCGGTAAGTATGAAATTCTTTTACTTTCACTAGGGAAAGTGCTGTTCCTTCTCTCTATCCTGCACTGATAGAGAGAAGGGAAGTACTTTCACCTCAATACGCAGCGGCCAGTCCGCATCAATTTAATGCCCATTTTGGGCAGATCCGCAACAGAATCTGCAACGCAGATTCTGTGCGGCATTGATGCGGACAGTTGCGGAAGAAATACGCCACGTCTGGGCCATGCCCTTAGAGCTCATGCAAACTGTGTTATTAAGCTGTGGGTAACATTGAGTACAGCAGAAATCACCTCCCAATCGTATCCATCTAGCCCTATTTTTTTTTTACTTGTGAGTCCTGACTCTATGGGTATGTTCACACGAGGTCATCACGTCCGTAATTGACGGACGTATTTCGGCCGCAAGTACCGGACCGAACACAGTGCAGGGAGCCGGGCTCCTAGCACCATAGTTATATACGACGCTAGGAGTCCCTGCCTCTCCGTGGAACTACTGTCCCGTACTGAAAACATGATTACAGTACGGGACAGTTGTCCTGCAGAGAGGCAGGGACTCCTAGCGTCGTACATAAGTATGATGCTTGGAGCCCGGCTCCCTGCCCTGTGTTCGGTCCGGGACTTGCGGCCAAAATACGTCCGTCAATTACGGACGTAATGACCTCGTGTGAACATACCCTATCACTCATACCTGTGCGGACTGGAATTGCTCTTTACGCGCCAAAGTTCTTAACTAATAATATTTTTTTTACCTTGTCATTCTTATCTATTTATTTTAAATTGCATTTTTTGACTGTATTTCACAGTGAGCACATAATATTTTCAGATATTTTTGTACTTTGTATTACGACACTGTTTTAGATGCCGGGTGCAGGTCAAGTCCTGACGTTAAATGCACACGTTTGGTAGATACCATTTGGGGGGGAAAAAGCTAGAAAATTCAATTAAGTGAATTGGGCATTTATTTTGGCTCACGGCGGGGATCGCGGGTGCGGTGACATGTTGGTTTGAGGTTTTGGAGCTGTGTGGAAAATTAAATTACATTTCTGAACCCGTGAGCTGACATCCATACCTCTGCTTACTGGGAAGGACGCAGAAGTCACTATGATGCATAGCGGCACATTACCTTATAGGTAGAAAATGTACTTTCAGTGAAAGATGTTTCTAATGCTAAAAAATATTTATATTTGTATTGCAATAAATATTTTTTTTTAAAAACAATCATTTTTTGGATTTCTCCCCATTTGTGGTATACAGATTTATGGAAAATGTAGGCCCTGTTCACACAGAGTAATTTGTAGGCAGAAAAAATCTGCCTCAAAATTCTATTTAGGAATTTTGAGGCAGATTTTGACATGCCTGGACTCTTTTTCCGCAGTTTTCGCACCGTTTTTCGCCCACGTCCATTGAGGACCGCGGGCAAAAACCACAGTGAAAAATGCGGCAAGAAAGTACATCCTGCTTTTTTTTCCAGCGAGCGGCTAAGAGGCGCTCAGGTAAAGTACGCCTCCGCCTCTGATTGAAATGAATGGGAGGCGGTTTTAGCCGTTGTTTGCCGCTAATTCCGACGCGGTTTTTGCATTAAAATCATCACCAAAAAGCTCTGCGTTAACTAAGCAGGGATTTATTTCAAAAGCTAAAATTTCATTTTTGTTTTTTTAAATGTATGACCTCAAATAGTTATTTTCCCACTCACTTTTATATTTATTTCTTAGATAAGCTGTTGTGAACTTTGGAGAAGTAAAATTCTGTTAAATATAAACGTAATTGAAGTAATTTATTTCAGTAAAACCAGGTTTAATTAAATTGGAGAATGCGTTGGAAAGATTAAAGAGTTTCGTAATTTGCCAGCTGGCAGCGTTGGCAAATAACATAGTGGTGCAGCGCCGTAAAGGTTCAGGCTAAAGACTGTACAATACAGTCGGCCCTTTTGTGATATAAGCTGAGGCGGCCATTTTCCGTCATATTCCCACCATGCAGGAGTCAGGCTGCATACAGTGGTGTCAGCCATTTTGTAACATAAATTGAGCCAGCCATTTTATTTCATGTTCGCATCATACAGGAGTGAGGCTTCATACAGTGGAGTCAGCCATTGTTTGATACAACAATATACAGAAGTCATCCATTTTATAATATAGATGGAGAAAGCAATTTAGTATTGTTTTCTGACATAGGAATTAAAGTGGTTTCGCAAGTGAATGGGGCAGAGGCGGTGCTATTTCTGAAAAAAAAGGAGACCCTCTTTTTCAAATCTTGTACAACCCCTCCATTGAATCAGTCAGCTGTTTAGTTATACGACTGGACAGCCATTTTACTTAATCCTACAAAAGCTATAGACATAATGGAGGGAGATTCATCAGTTGCCCATAGCAACCAATCAGATAACTTCTTTCATTTTCAAAAGGAAAGTAAGAGCTGGAATCTGATTGGTTGCTATGGGCATAATGGAGGGAGATTCATCAGTTGCCCATAACAACCAATCAGATAACTTCTTTCATTTTCAAAAGGAAAGTAAGAGCTGGAATCTGATTGGTTGATATGGGCAACTGTTCCATTTTCCTTTGCATCAGTTTTAATACATCTCCCCTAATATGCTCATGCACACAATACTATGATAGGCCACATTGTAAAGGGTCTTTGGGCTATTCATGGTCCGTGGGCAAATATTATCTATAATGTATTTCTGTTACTCCATTTTTTTATTATTGGGTTGTGCCACCTATTATTTGCATATGGTTAACCATTAAAGCTCTGGCCTGGAAGCAGTTATTCACCTCTGTAGTTCTATACTGCCCCCTAGAGGACATGGGGTAAAGGCAACAACCTCCTAACCTTTTTTTGATGCCCCCATAAATATTAAAGGGGTTATCCAGGATTTTAAAATTGATGGCCTATCTTTAGTAGGGGTCCGACACTTCCGAATCAACCGTTTGAAGGGGCTGTGGCGCTTATATGAGCGCTGCGACCCCTTTATTGTATACATGGACTTCATTTTTGTTCGCACTTGCACACGACGTTTCTTTCGTGTCGGCGGTGCACGGTATATGGCAGCGTTGTCATATTTACCATGCATACAATTTCAGTTGCTCTATCATTCTGGATTATCATCATGTTACACTCGACAAATTGTTTTTAATCAGTAGCCAAGCGATGAGCGATGATAAGTGCAATGAAGATTCGAAGATTGATGATGCTCAAAGATGGACGCCAGGCGCATTAATCATCATCGATCGCTTTACTGACACATTCCTGGTTTAGTCCATCAAATATTTACTTCAAAAACATTCACATTCATATTTTAAAAAAAACATTCAGACACCGTCTACTGTCAAGTTGTTATATCTGTAGCTTGGAAAGCTGGGTAATGTTAACCTGACCTCCATTGAAGTTATTACCACCTATTCTGAATGGCAAACCTGCCTATTGTGCATTCATCTTGCCCTGCTGCAGATTTTCCGTTCAGTACTTTAGAAAAGCTGTGCGATATGGGTTCTGTTACACCTCCTGGAAGGGTATTCACCCAGCTTTACCACACGACTGAATGGCAAATTTGTGTAGCTGGAGATATATCGCTGCATAACGAGGACAATTTGCTTTTCTGGAGCCTAGGAAAGCTGGGTGGCAAACCCAATGGTAGTTGTAATAGTGACCATATTAGTTGGCACCCAGCTTTCCCAAAAACTGATATAACTAGGAAACTGCTGAATAGAATTAGAAGAGTTTTTTTCACTTTCTCGTTCCCTGACATCTGCTACTATGTAACTATAGTTACAATTACGTTAATTTTCTCTATACGATATAGTCGGCGCCGCTCATTATTTACCAGGCGTTTCACATTGGCGGGTGGGGAGACGTTATTAACAGTTCCATTATAGCACTTTGGCAAAACTAATGTCAGCCAAAATAAACATGTTATTGCCAGCGTTCTCCCGGACAGATGCTGCGGAGCACGGAGCGCTCTGTACCTCAGCAAAAACGTATAAAAACTCAGCAGCACAATCCAGACGACTTCTGAGGAACACAAATAAACCTTGTGAAATATTAATATCATCAGTAATAATATCAGTGCCAAGATAGAACAGGCGGTGGATTGAAAGTGCCCCATTATTTCCAACTACATAGTGGGAGTGGGCCTTTAAGACTTCAATACGCAGCTATGTAAGGCCTCATGCACACCGCGGGACAAACGTAGTCCCTATGTTTCCATATTACAAAGCCTGGGACTCTGTGTGCTGCCGTCGCAATGCTGCCAGTAGACCTTGCCCACGAATATGGCATTCAATAGAGCGTGCCTTATAAAATTGGAGTTATACCGAGTAACAGTAGGGGGAGCTAGTGGGGGAGAGGAACAGCCGCCACTTGCCCACTTATATGGTGGGGCCTACTGCCAGAGACGTCGCTAGCACCGGGCATAAGCCTCGGTTTTTTGACCCGGCGCCCCAGGGACCACCACTTTCAACTGCGTCTGCAGATACAGTATAATACAATTGAGCTCTTATAGGCTACAGGCCACTTCAGGTCTGCAGCCCATGAGAAGCCAGGAGAGGACCCATGTGCATGCCAGTGTAATGAAGTGATGTCATGACATCAGGGATGCCATGCCAGCGTCTCCTGGGCTGCAGACCTAAAGGGACTGAGAAGCTCCGTTCGGCACGGTAACAGGGCCAGGTGAGTATTCGTTTTTTTTATTGGGCTATTCCTGTGTAAGGAATACTAAGGGGATGCCCTTACTGAATGGAGGACAGGATTACTGAGTTTGGGGCACTATGAGGGCAGCATTACTGAGTGGGGGCAGCATTACTGAGTGGGGGCAGCATTACTGAGTGGGAGCAATATGTATCACCAATAATGAGTAAAGGCACTAAGGGGCACCTTACTGCGTGTGGTCAGCATTACCAGGTGAGGGGCACAATAACTGCGTGGAGGGCACTAAGGGGCACCAACACAGGGGGTCACTTTTACTGATTGCGCAGGCATTATTACTGTGGGGGCACACAGGGGTCATCATTACTATGTCGGGCACACACAGATGACATTATTTCCATGTGGTGCACTAAAGGAGGCAGAAAACTCTGCAGAGATGAGTCATGGCTGGGAGAAGTCATTATGGCGGCTTGGGCCCAGATAGAGAAGAAAAGAGACATGGAAAGACGCCATTTAGAGAAGACGTCACCTGTGAGTTGCTCGATTTCACTGCACTGTATTCAATTTTCACCTTATAGAACGGGTATCTGTCAATTATTTTGCGCTATACCACCATACATAGAAGTGAGCTGCTGTATCTAAGCCTGCCATGTTATAAAAGTTTGTCTTGGGGTTGGACATCATTCACATATGATTGTCGTTTTTAAGCGATTGCCGGCTGAGGAACACCATTTGGGCGCAGTGAAAGAAGCTGGCTATGCTATCATGGGAGCCAGTTTTATTTCCGATCATTATATAATAGCGAGAGGACCAGCACCCCAATGGGGACATTGAGTAAAATTGTCCGCCCGAATGGGTCATCTCTGTTGAGCTTGCAGCTGCTGAACGGATTATCTCAGAGAATGAAACCTGATAAGGGAGATAAGCGACGTGTTGTTATCTTATCTCTCAGTTGAATGATACATTGTGCCCTGCAGTCCACCTTGCCCAGCAGGTATGGAATGGGGACAATAGCCCACCCCTCCCCCATTATCTCCCCAATCAAATAAACCTAATGTATATTCACGAAATTCATTTAGACAGTCCCAAATTCTTGTGCTAAGTAGTTAAGGTAATTAATCGCGTCAATAGGGCTCTTCAGTACTTTGTCATATAAGGTAATCACTTTGCATGGGATATGGTAGAACCTGGAGGTAATGGAGAATCCTGATTGACCAGCGAGAGGACACAATGGGTCTTGAATGAACTAATTAAGTAACTCACAAATGTGGGAGTCATTTACGGTTTGTTTTTCTTCATTACACATTGTAGAATTGCCGTTCTGCATGTGTACCATGGGATACATTTGGGTATTTTGGTGTTTATATATTAGGGCTGCCATAGAAAGGAAGATGTTGGTGAGTTATCTATTCATCATGGAACCCAGCAGATGGCACCTGTTCAAGAACCACATGTGGGCCACCTTGAAATAGAGCACCTCGCTCATAGTCCCGGAGCATCATTAGTAGGACTAGGAGACAGGTGGTGGAAGAGTCTTGTGACTTGGTTGGGTCTTCATCAGGCCAGACTGGGCTTAAAGGTGCCCGTACAAATTAGATGAAAGTTGGGCAAACAACTCAATAAAAAGTATGGCCACCTTAATATATAGAATATATAGAATCTTTCATTTGATATGTCGTGGAGACATAGTAGAAGAGAAGCGACGATCCTTGGTCTTGGAGAACTAGAATAAGGAGGCAAGAGCACCAGGGCCCCTTCATTTTAGCAATTGGGGGTGGTGGTCCCCACTCATGGACATGTCTCTATGACTTGTCATAAGATAGATTTGTTGACCGAAAGATCTTGACTCTATGGAGGGGTTACTACTCTCACCGGAGAAGAGGACCCGTATGAAACATAGGAATCTCCCCGTTCTTCATTCCAGAAAACCCGCAAGTGGGCATGGTCTTCCCTTGGTAGTGGTCATCGGAGTAATCAAGGACTGATAGTGGGGGCACTGTAGGAATGTTCGGAACAGGTGCGGGAGCGGAGTCTGAACTAAGTCAGGGGTGGATACCGGGAGAGGGGACAATGATGCGACATGTCAGAGGAGAAGACGGAGACATAACCAGGAGATGGGCCTGGAGATGGATTAAACCATTGTCTTCAAGAGCGAAGACAATGGTTTAACCCACAGACAAGGCGAAGGTCAGTATCAAGGTCAAGATGTAGGACTAAAAAGCTATTTATAAGGAATGTACGGCTGTCATGGAGGCCCGACCTGGCTGGCGGCTGTGAGCAGGGAAGCGGTGGCTGCAATCGGGAGATCGGCACAGGAGCGGGATGAGGTCAGTGCAGGAGGTAGGGAGAGGAGAAACATCTCTGGTGCCACATATCTTGGGAAAGTCATAGAATTGGACAGGAAAGATCCAACAAGACATTGGGTTAAAATTATGGTAGAACAATAAACATTAGATCGCCAACTTATCCAATCTGTGAGATCTGACACAAATTTTTTCAAGTCTATTGCCAACCTAAGGACCACCATTTTTATGAATCCCCTCCATGTGATCCAGTTGTTTGCAGAAGGTCCATTTCAGACACAAAAAGTGCCACGGACTCCTTAAGGACAACTTTGGTTTCTAGAAGAGTTGATTTTTGGTCTTATAGCTGTGTAGTGATGTAAAGCCGTGTTTGTGTAGGTGAGAGGGTCTGTTTGCGGACAGTTTACAATGTTCTTCCCACCGTACACAGAGATGATCCCTCCAGCAAACAAGTCAGATACAAAGTCCTTAAACGTTGATAACGACACCCGGTCCCATTTGCTTGCATATTGATGGACAGTGATGGTTCCTGCACATTCTGGGGTAATCTGTCCCATCTTTCAAGGGCTTTACAAACAATACAATATCAGAAGCAACTTAACCAACATTTGCTCGAAAAAGGTCACGATGTCAGTGAAAAAGGTCACGACGTCAGTGAGATACGACAACAGAAAATTCATGTTCTGTAAAGATGGCCACTGAAGAACCATGGGAATCGACAATTTTATGGGACTTGTTTTCAAGTCTTGATTCGTTGAGCATCTTGGAGTAACCATTGAGTATTTGGTGGTCAACTTCCTACCATATACCCTGTTAGGACATATGTGGCAATCAAGGGGGTCCCCCAATCTGTGCATTACATTCATGTCCATTGATTTCACCATATATTTTGGATAAGGGTAAAGCTGGTATTAGATATTTAGTGTTGGATCCATCAACAGTTTCGGTTGGATCCATCAACATTCTTATCTGTACAGGGGCTGCCCAACACTTGCCTTATGTCGAAGGAAACTTAAATTAGACAGGTTGGACTTTTCTTTCCTTCGCAACTGTTTGCACCAGTGTCCGGCAGCCCCTTATCTCTAAAGACTTGACACTCCTTCAGCCAAGCCGAATGTCTTGTGGTGTCTTTATGGCCAACATAGCGCCCCCCCCCCCCCATCTCATCTGCTGCTTCTCCTCATCTCAACAGGTTCCTGTCACCCCATCGCTCCCCTTTTTTCTTCCACTAGGTCCGTTTGCGATAAAGTAGAGAACGCTCCACGCTGTGTCTTTCATCTCAGTCATTCGTTTTCCGGCTGCACATAAACCCCGGCTAATCTGATAAGGAATTCATGCATAATCTCAGTTAGATGACTGTAGTTGTAGCTTTGGGCATAATATGTTCCAACCTGACTCATAGATTTTAATTAGATTTACCTGGAAGATTGTGCATATGTCTCTTTAATTTCCACCTATAAGTATAGACCTCCCTCCACCATGGGATAATGAGATTTATTTTTTTTTGCATGGTAAACATATGCTAAGGGTATAAGGGAGTATACAGTCATTTCACTACAAGAGGTTGGAGAAACCTCTTCCATAATGTAGATTTATAGTATGGCTCATGGTTAATGAATAGAATGCCAGTGAGACAGTGAAGACTGACACTTACACATGAAAAGCAGCAGGATGGAGGGAGACAGTATAATGTCACTCTACATTACTATGCAGATTTTTACAGAACTCAAAGTTTGGGTAGAGCTGCTATCGGTACTGTAATAGTGAGAGTGGTTGTCATCCTGAATTTATTGCAGGGTCGCCAGCTCATGTATTCTATTTGGAGTCTTGGCATATACTGATATAAAGAGATTGCATGTTTTGCATTTTCTTTGCAGTATCCCTTATATAAAGGAATACCTGGGTGGCAGATTAACGTTGACCATTTCCCTTTAAAAAAAACATAAGCATCAGCAGACATGATTGGTCTCCCCTTACCTCAATGACCCTTGCTGCACTTTGACCCTAAGGGTTGCGGCCTCAAAAAATCCAGGTGTTCCTTTTCTCAGAGCGGACAAGAAGATTCGGACTGGTCACTCGCAGCATGAACGAAATGCAACAATCAGTCCCACACGTCAATCATGATTTATATATAAATAATTTATCCAACAACATTTAGAAAAAAAAAACATTGGTCTGCCGTTATACACATGTGACGCCGCTTATCTCCAGGAACAAATGTCAAGTAGGTGAAAATCCAACCCATCCTACCCCTGTCCTTATAGACATGTGACTATGGCCAATGTATTCTGGGCGAGATAGCACAGGGTCATACAGCTATAAATAGATTGCCCCCTAGTGGTGTAAACAAGCATCAACATTTTTTAGGTTCACTTTAAATATCTCACGAGCCCTTGACTTTACATTCCTTTAGCGTTTAACCATCTGTTGGGTGTTAAAAAGTGAAATTTTTACATTTTCTACAGATTCTTTAAAGACAGTGAAGCAGAGCGGCAGCGATGGCGACTGATACTTCACAGACCTGACGTCATCTAATATAGACCAATCAATCACATCAAAGAGACAAAACGCATATCGTACAGAAACGCAGTCCGCTATATGTGACAAGATAGAGAATGTTTGGAATTGACCAACTGGGACATCAGAAAGTTATCAGCTTTATAGTATATATAGTATATTGTCATAACATAGTCAAATCAACCATATGTTCAATGTACAGCGCCATCTAGAGGCTAACATTTTAAGAAGAATTATAGCTGCCATATACTTTAGAATTTTGTCTGCAAAATCCAAATATAGATTGTCCAGGATTAAAAAACTCTGGCTGCTGTCCTCCAGAAACAGCGCCACACCTGTCCATGGGTTGTGTCTGGTATTACATCTTCTATTGAAGTCAATGGGGCTAAGCTGCAATGCCAGACACAAACTGCGGACAGGCGTGGCACTGTTTTTGGAGGAAAGCAGACATGTTTTTCTAATCATGGATAACTCCTTTTTCCTTGAAATAAGCGGCGCCAGATGTGCCAAGCCAAACAAGCACATATGCCTGGGCTGTAATATGGGCATATAAATTCAATATTATGGCCACAAGTCCTGGACCCTCTATGGTGATCTAAGTTCAGCTCAGGAAAAACAGACTGGTTAGGGGACTGGGGGTTGCGGCCATAAACTGACATTAATGTTATGTATTATGTAGATAATGGCCCACATTTTCTCCTTGACTTGGAGATAGATTTAGCCAGTTTTAGCAAATGTGGCCCATTGATTGGGAGTATTATTTAGGCATTGTAGGGCGGCATTATTTAGGCATTGTAGGGCGGCATTATTCAGGCATTGTATGGTGGTATTATTTAGGCATTGTATGGCGGTATTATTTAGGCATTGTATGGCGGTATTATTTAGGCATTGTATGGCGGTATTATTTAGTCATTGTATGGTGATATTATTTAGGCATTGTATGGCGGTATTATTTAGTCATTGTATGGTGATATTATTTAGGCATTGTATGGCGGTATTATTTAGGCATTGTAGGGCGGCATTATTTAGGCATTGTAAGGCGGTATTATTTAGGCATTGTATGGCTGTATTATTTAGGCATTGTATGGCGGTATTATTCAGGCATTGTATGGTGGTATTATTTAGGCATTGTATGGCGGTATTATTTAGGCATTGTATGGCGGTATTATTTAGTCATTGTATGGTGATATTATTTAGGCATTGTATGGCGGTATTATTTAGTCATTGTATGGTGATATTATTTAGGCATTGTATGGCGGTATTATTTAGTCATTGTATGGTGATATTATTTAGGCATTGTATGGCGGTATTATTTAGTCATTGTATGGTGATATTATTTAGGCATTGTATGGCGGTATTATTTAGTCATTGTATGGTGATATTATTTAGGCATTGTATGGCGGTATTATTTAGTCATTGTATGGTGATATTATTTAGGCATTGTATGGCGGTATTATTCAGGCAT
Source organism: Rhinoderma darwinii (assembly GCF_050947455.1). NCBI lineage: Eukaryota > Metazoa > Chordata > Amphibia > Anura > Rhinodermatidae > Rhinoderma > Rhinoderma darwinii. The sequence goes on along the minus strand of NC_134698.1, from coordinate 78,095,665 downwards.
TGTATGGTGGTATTATTTAGGCATTGTATGGCGGTATTATTTAGGCATTGTAAGGCGGTATTATTTAGGCATTGTATTGCTGTATTATTTAGGCATTGTATGGCGGTATTATTCAGGCATTGTATGGTGATATTATTTAGGCATTGTATGGCGGTATTATTTAGGCATTGTATGGCGGTATTATTCAGGCATTGTATGGCGGTATTATTTAGGCATTGTATGGTGATATTATTTAGGCATTGTATGACTGTATTATTTAGGCATTGTATGGCGGTATTATTTAGGCATTGTATTGCTGTATTATTTAGGCATTGTATGGTGGTATTATTCAGGCATTGTGTGGTAGTATTATTTAGGCATTGTATGGTGGTATTATTCAGGCATTGTATAGTGATATTATTTAGGCATTGTATGGTGGTATTATTCAGGCATTGTATAGTGATATTATTTAGGCATTGTATGACTGTATTATTTAGGCATTGTATGACTGTATTATTTAGGCATTGTATGGTGGTATTATTTAGGCATTGTATTGCTGTATTATTTAGGCATTGTATGGTGGTATTATTTAGGCATTGTATGGTGGTATTATTTAGGCATTGTATGGCGGTATTATTCAGGCATTGTATAGTGATATTATTTAGGCATTGTATGACTGTATTATTTAGGCATTGTATGACTGTATTATTTAGGCATTGTATGGTGGTATTATTTAGGCATTGTATTGCTGTATTATTCAGGCATTGTATGGTGGTATTATTTAGGCATTGTATGGTGGTATTATTTAGGCATTGTATGGTGGTATTATTCAGGCATTGTATGGTGGTATTATTTAGGCATTGTATGGTGGTATTATTTAGGCATTGTAGGGCGGTATTATTTAATCATTATATGGCGGTATTATTTCGACAATGTTATATTTGGTCATTGAATGCCAATATTTTGTGGATAATATATGGCAGTTTTAAGTGGGCCCTATATGGCATTTTTATTTGGATACTATATTGAGGTATTATTTCGGCATTGTATGGCAGTATTATTTTATTTATGCAGTTTTTGCAATTATAAGAAAAACTATCTATAAAACCGGCTGATAGAAATAGAATAGAAAGATGGAAACTGATAAAGAAGCCATTTAAGAGCTGCGAGTCTTATTGCGCACATTGAGGGCACAAGTGCTATTTTAGGGTACACTCATCGCCCTGGGCAGCACCAATTATATATATATAGCCTAGCGTCAGTGACAACTCAACCCCAACTATGATGTGTAGACTGGTCTCTGCATTGTAGTTGTATCAGCTGAAGTCTCACAGGCAAATATTGACAAGGCAAACGCTTGTCAGGTGTGAGGATCCCCAGGCGACTGTATATATTCATATCATCCCACTGTCAGAGCTGGGGAACACAAACAAACAATGGGGTCAAGGCAAGTAACATGTGACAAGTCAAACCCGGCTGGAGAGATGACATTTATAGGCTATAGCTGGGAAAATGAAAGACAAAAAATGTGAAAAAATATGTTGTTCCATAGGTGGCAGTAGATAGCTGGGAGTATTTGACTAGCGTATGACCTCACCTGTGTTCTCTGTCTTCATCTCTTGTTAGATTGTGTGTGTCTTTTTAAGTAGGAAGGAATCTTTTTAAGCCAATCCAAATATGAGATTGATTACAGCAGCAGGAGAGGAGTGTGCTGATCTTGTGGGGGGCAGTGACTTGTCCACTCATGTGATGATGTTAGTGAGGACAGGGCTGCATGCAGCGTTTTTTTACTTTTCACCAAGTGAGCGTTGTAAAGTAAAGTGTATGACGCTGACCAATCATTATCATACACTTCTCTTCATTCCAGGCCAGCTTGATCCACAGCACAGTGTGATCTCGTGATATCACGCTGTGACGTCAATTCATCCCGCAAGTCCTTCACCGGAGCGATGGAAGACTGAACAGACATCGCCTCCAGCCGCTGCATATTCAGATAAACGTCCTGGCACGGCTGGAGGCGATGTCTGTTCACTCTTCCGTCGCTCCGGTGAAGGACCTGCGGGAGGAAGTGACGTCACAGCATGATCTCGCGAGATCACGCTGTGCTGTGGATCAAGCTGGGCTGGAATGAAGAGAAGTGTATGACGCTAACATTTTTTTTACAACGCCCACTTGTTGAAAAGTTTTTTTAAAAAAACGCCCAGTTGGGCATAACTTGGTCAAGAATAAACGTTTTTTAAAAAACAAAAAAAACAAAACAAACAGTAGTTATCTACATTAAAGCGCCTATTAGATTAGGAGATAGGGCAGTGATAAACTGGTGACGGCCTCTTTAAGGGGGTTTTACACTGGGCAATTATCGGGCAGATAATTAGTTCATATAACGGCTCCTTCCTCATAATTGCTCTGTGTAAACAGGGGAATGATCAGCAGATGAATGAGCAAACGCTGGATCATCTGCTGGTCGTATCGTTTTAAAAAAGTTAAATATTATCGTTGTCGGCGGCACATCTTGGTGTGTAAACAGGGAGACGCGCTGCCGACATGATGATAATGTATGGCGGCGAGCGATCGGAGTAATGACCGCTCGTCCCCATCCAGAGCTCCGTGTGACAGGAGGAAACGAGCGCCGATCAACGAACGCTTATCGGCCGGTGTAAAAGGGCCTTTATAGAAAGTCACAGACTGATGATGAGTATTTCAGCAGAGTGTGGTGACTTTGCAGGAGACAGTGACTTGTGCATTCATGCAATGATATTCATGAGGATAGGGCTGCATGTGACAGGGGGCAATGTCATAATGTGAGGAGGAGGATGGAGACAAGTATGAGGTCGCTGACTGAGTTGCATAGCATAAGGAGCAGTGTCCCCCAGCAGAACAGAGTATTTCTGAAGAGGAGTGTATTGATTTTGTTAAAGACAGTGACTTGCCCATTCATGCGCTAGGTCTGCATGTGACAGGGGCAGTGTCATGATGTAAGGAGGGGGATGGAAACAAGTGGGAGGTCACTGACTGAGTTGCATAGTATATGGAACAGGCTCCCGAGCAGGGCAGAGTATTTCAGGAAAGGAGTGTGCAGATGTTGTGGGGGGCTGTGATCTGTCTGCTAATGTGATGATGTTAATAAGGATAGGGTATGCGTGACAGGAGCAATGAAAGGTGGGAGGTGAGTAATAACGAGTAGTAGGCTTCCCAGCACAGAGTATTTCAGGAGAGGAGTGTGATGACCTGTGCAGTCATGTGATTGTTATTGTCAGGATAACATAGGACAGTGTCATCATGTGATGTAATGAATGGACACGAGTGAGAGGTCACACATTAATAAAGAAGGAGCAGTGTCCAAAACAGCGCAGAGTATTTCAGGACAGTTACAGACTTAGAGTCTACAAAGTCGTAAAACACATCATAAAGGTCTCATCCCTGCATGGTCAAATTCCAGTGTGCCATGTTTGCCAGACTGGTTTTACCCGGGCTCCTTCATGGGTGGCTGGCGCAGATATTCACCTTTCGCTGCAGGTGAAAGAAAAGAAGTTTTTTAAAGGAGCAGAATAAATGTGCAGACACAGGACCGGGCATCTCGCCGTCTCTGCCTCTTCTCACCCACACGTCCATGATTGGCCAGGAAGGTGTTGTAGTCTCTGATGTCCGCACACGAGGAGGGTGATTCATCCCGGCAACACCCAACTTTCCTGGCAGATCTTCACTTGGAATATTAGTTCTGAATATTTTATTGGCCCCGGGAACATTTGGTTTGGAGAAAAATTAACCCCCCGGTGACAGCGATGATCTCATGGCGTCAAATCTGTCTGTAAGAAACATTTACCTAAGGTTCCTTGAAAGTCTAAGACGTGGGACGTCTTCATCAATGGACCCACCATCTACTGCCGGGAGTGAAGTGATCGCTAGGAAAGTCATCCCTCTGATCAGAAACAAATAATTATTAGGGAACAAGTAACGAAAACAAGAGAAATGCATCAGAAAACGGCATCTTGTTCTTTTCATGTCAAACTGATAGGAGTCCAGGAAGCTGAGATCTGGGGAGCTGTTTGCTGGGGTTCTGATATTGTAGAGCTGATATATAGCTGGCCCTCTACCTGACAGTGATATGCCCACAATGTCTGCCACCGGCAGCGCAACATGTATAGCCAAGTATGCCAACTCCCCCGAAATGTCCCAGAAGAGCAACCAAATCTCCCTGGTGCAGCGTCCTGGGGAACGAGGAGAGGGGAGTATGGTCTGGGGTCTGTAATTATTTAGGAGGTCTTGGGTCTGTATTAGGGGGGTCTGGACTTGTGTCTATTTCTTTAGGGGGTCTGTATTGGTTTTGGGGCTCTGGTCTGTAATTGTTTAGGTGGTCTGGTGTCTGTTTAGGGGGTCTGTATTTATTAAGGTGTCTGGTGGTCAGGGGTCTGTATTTCTTTAGGGGTTTGGTGCCTGTTTGTTTAGGTTGTCTGGGGTATGTATTTGTTTAGGGGCTCTGGTCTTGGGTCTGTAATTAGGGGGTCAGTATTTATTTAAGGTGGTCTGCTGTCAATTTGTTTAGGTAGTCTGGGGTCTGTATTTGTTTAGGGGGTCTGGTCTGGGGTCTCTAATTATTTAGGGGGTTTGGTCTGGTCTGGAATCTGCATTTGTTTAGGCGGTCTGGGGTCTGTATTAGTTTAGGGGTCTGGTCTGGGGTCTGTATTAGTTTAGGGGGTCTGGTCTGGGGTCTGTATTAGTTTAGGGGTCTGGTCTGGGGTCTGTATTAGTTTAGGGGTCTGGTCTGGGTCTGTATTAGTTAAGGGGTCTGGTCTGGGGTCTGTATTAGTTTAGGGGGTCTGGTCTGGGGTCTGTATTAATTTAGGGGGTCTGGTCTGGGGTCTGTATTAGTTTAGGGGTTCTGGTGTCTGTATTAGTGTAGGGGATCTGGTCTGGGATCTGTATTAGTTTAGGGGGTCTAGTTTGGGGTCTGTATTAGTTTAGGGGTTCTGGTGTCTGTATTAGTGTAGGGGATCTGGTCTGGGATCTGTATTAGTTTAGGGGGTCTAGTTTGGGGTCTGTATTAGTGTAGGGGGTCTGGTCTGGGGTCTGTATTAGTTTAGAGGTCTGTATTAGTTTAGGAGTCTGATCTGGGGTCTGTATTAGTTTAGGGGGTCTGGTCTGGGGTCTGTATTAGTTTAGGGGGTCTGGTCTGGGGTCTCTATTTGTTTAGGTGGTCTGGGGGTCTGTATTAGTCTAAGGGGTCTGGTCTGGGGTCTATTTATTTAGGAGGTCCTGATCTGGGGTCTATAAAACTTGGTCTAGTCTAAGGTCTGTATGATGAAGGGGTCAGACGCACTACTTGTAATACAAATGCCTTAGTTTGGGGCGTGCTCTATATAAATGGGATTAATAAATCGATTCTCCATGTTGTCATTTCTGGAAAGTTGGCAAGTATGTGTATGTCCAGCACCCCAACATGCGCCACCCACATTCCCCAATAGGTGCATGCAGCCCCCTAAATGCATGCCACCAGCTTACCCAACATATGCCACCAGCAGCACTAATGTACATCCAGCTAAATGCTAAAACCTCAACGTGGCACCGCATCCCCCGACACGTGCCCGCAGCCGTATGATGTGTTTTACAGATGTGTATTTCGCAGGTCACTGTTGGTGGTTGATGTCATGAATTACGACGTGTGGAGAGAAAGGCGGATGCGTGTTCCAGCGTGACAACGGTTGTAAAAGCACGTCAACAGCAAATACAACCTGCAGCCCATGATGTTAATGCTGGATTGAAGTCAATAAAAGGAAAAGACGAAACACCCAAAAAATGCAACGGTACATTAATAAATCTCATTCACTAACATTGCACAGAAAGCAGCAGCACAACCAGTGTGTGAACCCCGGCCTAAACCTAATACACAACATCAGTGGCAGACCATAGAAGAAGACACACCAGAGCTATAGGGCCTGTGTGGGAGGGGCCTGTGGTAGGAGGGGCCTGGCACATAAGGGCTTCCCCTACTTACTGCTACCTGCAGCCACCACTAGGGGGAGTTCACCGCACACAGATTTATACATCTCCCATTACGTCCAATACTAGCTGTCTAAATCCATATGCACTGAGCTCCCTCTAGTGGTGACTTAATGCAGCCAGAATTATCTCATTGATCAAATTCTGTTTGCTGTCAGTGAATAGAAAGTTTAAGGGGGAATTCACACTAAGTTTTTTGCCGCGGAATCCGCGTCGGAAACCATGCCAGAAAAAGGCCAAAAAATGCCTCCCATTAATTTCAATGGGTGTCGGAGGCGTTTTTTCCCCGCAAGGGGTAAAAACCGCTCGTGGGAAAAAGAAGCGACATCACCTATCTACAGGCGTTTACATCTCTGACCTCCTTCAATGGGAGGCAGAGAAAGTGGTTTTCGCTGCGTTTTTTGCCTGCGACGCTCAATGGCCGTGGCCGAAAAACGCTGTGAAAAACGCGGCAAACAGCGTGCAGGCAAATCAAAATCTGCCTCAATATTCCTGAAGGAATTTTGAGGCAGATTTTTCCGCCTGCAAAAAACTCTGTGTGAACAGGGCCTAATTGTTTAAATTCTGAGCCTAAAAACCTGTTCTGAACTAGTCCTGCTTGTGCAACTGAAACTTTGCTACAGTGTATCAGTTAAGGTATGTGTTTAAGTAAATGTATGTATGTACTACTAGTTCTTAAATTGCCCATACATATAAGAGTAATGTGATCTGTCGACATTGTAATATGTATAGGAGACATCCCAATTTTAACCTGAGACGGCTGTTACCAGAAATGTCGTGGTTTTTGAGCCTGCAAGTTAATGGGGAGGTCGGGGGAGATATATGTTGGCCAAACAAGTGCTATCCTATGTGTATGGGCGCTGCCAGTCCAGTAAAGATTCAATTTACTGGTACTGTGGACGATGCTACAGAACGGTCCAGGACCAGAAAGGGTTAATGCCGCTTGCTCATTGGACTGAGACATCAAAGCCAAGATACTAATTCTCTGTAATTGTTTAACCAGCAGCTGTTAGGGAAAACGTATTACTCCATCACCTAGCAATTACCTGCAGGACGGCTTCTGGCCACGGTGATCTTCCACGCGACCCCAGGCTGACATGACGCAGAAATTTATTGACCGAGCAAATCATAGACTTGGGTGACCAGAAACCAACAATAAGTTCTTGGGTAACACAATCCCCTTGGGCCAGTATACAAATGAACAACCAAAAGAGAGCACAATATTTTAAGGAACACTCCATGAAAAACGGATCCACTGTGTTAGGCTTTATTCAGGGTATGTTCACACGGCAGCGTCCATAACGGCCGAAATTACGGGGCTGTTTTCAGGAGGAAACATCCCCGTAATTTCAGCCGTAACGGCATGTGCAGGCGCTTGAACGCCGCGTCCATTACGGACGTAATTGGCGCTGCTTTTCATTGGAGTCAATGAATAACGGCTCCAATTACGCCCCAAGAAGTGACAAGTCAGTTCTTTGACGCGGGCGTCTATTTACACGCCGTCTTTTGACAGCGACGCGTAAATATACGCCTCGTGTGAACAGACAAACGTCAGCCCATTGCTTTCAATGGGCAGATGTTTGTCAACACATTCAAGCCGTAATTTCGGACGTAATTCGGGGGTTAATACGCCCGATTTACATCCGTAATTAGTGTGTGTGAACATACCCTCAGACGAACGGGAATTACGTCCGTGCAACGCGCGTGATTTTCACGCGCGTCGCACGGACTTATATTAGTCTATGGGGCCGTGCGGACATGTGCGTGATTTTTACTCAGCGTGAGTCCGCTGAAAAAAAGTCACGACATGTCCGTTCTTTCGGCGTTTTGCGCGAATCACGCACCCATTGAAGTCAATGGGTGCGTGAAAACCACGCATGCCGCACGGAAGCACTTCCGTGGGACGCGCGTGATTCGCGCAACAGCTGTCAAAAGGATGAATGTAAACAGAAAAGCACCACGTGCTTTTCTGTTTACAAACATCCAAATGGAGTGTCATAATGATGGCGGCTGCGCGAAAATCACGCAGCCGCGCACCATATGCTGCCGCCACACGGAGCTGGTAAGTGGTTTATGCGCACGCAAAACGCCGCGTTTTTGCGTGCGCAGAAACGTCACGCTCGTGTGAATCCAGCCTAAGGGTCAGTGCACACTACGGTATTACAGCTCCGTAGTATAGCGCCGTAGCGACTCTGCGTGTGCTATACACTACAGTATACATTATACCTATTGCAGGGGCTGAGGGGGCGGTGCCTGACACAAGAATTTAAAGAACACAAAAGAGAGAATTCCTGTGTCATGCTCCGCCCCCTTTGGCCCTGCACTAGATATAACACAGTGTATCAGTTTTACTCAGAGTTTTCCTTTAAAGATGTTAGGCTGTGGTTACACTAAATACTTAGAAGTCTAGCTTGTGGGATCTCGGGTCAAAGCAGACTCTGTGCCAGGCCCCTGAATGTCACCAGTAATTTATAGCACCGCTTATCTCTTATGTGGCAGATGACTTGCCAATGGTGAGGTGATGGCTGCAGGTCAAGTATACAAAGTATTACACAGCACCTACTGAAGTCAATGGGTGTCCATGTAATGCTGAATCCTCCATAACAAGAACCAGTCCCTGCTCGGACTAATGGAGGGTGGTCCTTGGTTGGGGACCTCTTTCCTCTATGATGCCCATAAATCCTGAGTGTATAGACCTAAAATAAATAATAACGTGAGAAGGATTACAGATATCAGCTGCTGTGCATGGTAAACATTGGGAACTTTTAGGAAAAAAATGTTATGAGAAGAGTTCTCTGTTTTTAAACGTTCTAATATACTTTGTGTTTCAAGATCTCTGCTTGCTGTCAGTAAATGAAAACATTCTTGTTTACGTCCAGAGGCTGTAAAACCATCCTGGCCAAGTCCTGATTCGTTCGTTATTTAGGCTATCCCTTCTCCTGTCCTGGATTCCAACTGTTAACTATACTTATACATTGTAACAAACCCATTAGCTGTGTGAGCAGGACTAGGTCAAGGCAGATTTAAAGTCTCTGAATGTAAACAAGAATGTTCCCATCCACAAAGAGCAAGCAGAGATCTTCAGAATGGTGAGGAATTGAAACACAATGTATATATGTTAGAATGTTGTAAAACTTTTGAGTATCCAAAGATAGACACAATTTCATTTGTATCATTCATACTGTTTTGGTTAGTCTATAATAACATACAGCAGTAATTGCGTTACAGGGTACTAGAGGTAGCCAATGCAAAATGAGAGGATACAGCTCACCTGCAGGTCTGATATGGTACTGCAATATGTACGGTAACAGGTAACTGTAGCTTATATCCTCCTTTACCTGGAATAGGTACCGTAATTTACCAAGGTCGTTATATTTAACGTCTTGTCTTGAACCCATGACCTTGTCCACCTCGGCCTGGACCATGTGCATGCAATGAAAAGAGTATTGACTGTGCTGTCATTTCTGCCAATTGCAGTACCACTATTCACCACCGTTATTCTTGCACACAATTTGCATAGACTTCAATGTAACAGCGCCCCCAGCTCTATTTCTATAAAGTGATCATTCACTTACCTGTCTAGGAAATAATCATGGATAAATTCATTATTTTTGGTCAGCTTTAGTATTATTGGATTATGGCCCCAAAAAATTATGTGTAGTAAAAAAACAATATTCCATCGTTGGAAAAAAAAGAAAATGCATGTAACAATTTAAAAGTGTAATAAATATAACATGAAATTCGTCTTAAAGGGGAACTTTGAAAAAATGGGGACCTTATAGTCCTTGATATCCCCTCAGCTCTATCTGTGCCTCCCAAGTGGTACTTTTTGACATGTTTAATGAGTAGAATTGTGCCCACTAGTGTCATGGGGATACAGGATCTGCCTATTCTGGTGACGCGGTCACTTTAAAAAGCGCAGAACACCTTGAAGAAAATTGTTTCATGAAGGAATCATAATTAGAGAAGTGATTTGGTTCATAGTTTATCATTAAAATGCTCAGATGACTTAAAGCAGTGGTCTCCAACCCTTGCCTCACCAACTTTTACGAAACTACAACTCTCAGTATGCAGCATGCTGGGAGTTGTGGTTTCAAATTAGCTCAAAAGTCACCGGGTAGAGACCACTTTGGCATCTGGAAAATCTGCTTTATCATACATTAATATCTTCTTCACTGTGAGACAATAAATAGGTAAGAATCGGCTGCTGACTGTCAGTAAATTTACTTACAGCAAAGTAATAGGCAAATTTCTATACGTCAGTATCAAAACAACATGGAGTATATTTAAAGAGCCCCCTTAAATTGTAAAATAAATGTTTACCCCTCTGGGGGTTCCAGGGATCTGGGCGTACTTTACGTGGAAAAACCTTTAAATTAAAGAAATCCCAGTGCTTGATTTGGAGCGCTGCGCTACTGACCACAACAACTCCGGTACATAAACCTTTATGGAAACCATTGTGTCTATATACAATGTTAACAGCAGAATTCTGCAATTTAAAAAGTCCTGCAAACAGATGGAGAATGAAATGAATAGCTTGAAAAGATGAAATCCCCAATTTAGCAGTATGGTGCTGCCATCTTTTGGTCAATAGAGGAACTGCACCAATTTAAAAATGTATATGAAGTATCTAAGACAGTGATTCTCAAAAACGGAGCCGCGGACTAATAACGGGCCACGGATCATTTGGTACCGGACCGGTGGCCGCAGGGAATTTCGAGGAAAAACCGGACAAAACTGTGCTGCAGTTTTTCGCTTTTAATGTCTGCTGCGGAAAACTGCGGAGCATTTAGCCGGCCAGGAGGAAGAAACACAGACTTCTGGGTAAGTATACGTTTTATTTGTTTGTATGTTTTTTCTGAGTTGTGTTTTTACAACTAAACACAACATCTGCTATTTGTTGCGGGTTTTACCTCCCCAATGAATTCAATGGACAAAACCTGCAACAAATAAGCAGCGATTACGCAAATACAAGTGACGCGCTGTGGAATAAAACTCTGCACCGCAGGTCAGTTACTGAGCGGTTCTTACGCAGCGTGTGGAGGAGATTTGTTCTATCTCATCCGCTTTGCTGCTACTGTATTATGCTGCGGGTTTTCCGTAACGAATTCTGTTGTGGAAAGTCCACAGTATTTATGCAACGTGTGAACTGACCCTAACCCCCCACCCACCCCTAGCCGGTCGCTGGAAACATTTTGTGGCATGAAACTGGTCGGTATGCTGATGCACATCCGTAGCCGTCCGTATTTACGGAAGCGCCCATAGGCTTCTATGGGAGAGTCCGTGCCGTGATTACAGACAAGAATAGGAGGGGTTCTATCATTTTTTCAGCACGGACTCCCATCCGTAAAAATGCTGAAATGTGTCCACGGCCAATAGAAATGAATGGGTCCGTAATTACTGATGAAATATACTGTCGTGTGCACGGGGCCTTAGTTGCAATGATGAAATAGTAATCCAAGGTGACGCAAATAGTAAAACTGGCCACCAGCATTACAAACACATCTCAGCAGAGAGGCACAGTCGCTTTAATTATATTACACGGAAAAATGGCGACAATGCGGGCAATGGTGGTTTACCAGCTGGGATTTCTTGGACAGAGCTTCAACTCCTACCTGTTGCTGGGGTAGGTCCACTTTTGAGGAGTTGTCTAGGATTAGAAAAACATGGCTGATTTCTTTTAGCAACAGCGCCATACTAGTCTACAGGTTGTGTGTGGTATTGCAGCTCAGCCCCATTCACTTTAATGGAGCTAAGCTGCCATACCAGACACAACCCATGGACAGATGTGGCGCTGTTTCTAGAAGAAAGAAGATATTTTTTTATAATCCGGTACAACCTCTTAAGACTCAGGCCCTGTCTCTCGCAGCCTGAACTCCATTAGGTAGGAACAGTGGGCTTTTATACTTAAGTGCCGGCCCCTGTATGAGGCACGCAATGTTACCACGCTGTACGTCTTCACCAATGTTCTAGAGCAGTAAAATGTACTCACAGATGGCGTCTGGGCCGTTTCTCCTGGCACCAGCAATAAAAAAGGCCACCATTGCCTGAACAGTGTTAAGAAAGTAGTGAGCTTTGCCGGTGAGGACCTGCCATCTCATAAAATGTGACCACAGGTCCTGTGCACATAATAGCACAACACATAATAATGCAGCCTGGCCACTAGGTGGCAGTATAGCAATGGAAATATGCACATTATAAAGCGATGCTCCTTCTACAGGATCTGTATCTGTGAAGAAAGAACATTCAGAGCAACAAAAATCAATAGAACATCTTCCCTGCTCCAGATTCTATGTCTTTCTTCCCTGTTGATACCCGTCTCACATACTTCTTGCTTTTCCTCTTTGCTGGTCCTGTTACTTCCCACAATGCCCCCGTAACAGTGTCAGTCACATGGATATTGCCAGTCAGTGAGCCCCCATTAATATTACCAGCCACAGTGCCCACATTAAAGGGGTTATCCAGTCCATAAAATTTGATGGTCTATCCTCAGGATAGGCCGTCCATAGCGGATGGGTTGGGGTTCCACTGCTGGGACCACCACCGATCAGCTGTTTTGAAGGGGGAGCAGCGCTGGTACGGGCACTACGGCCCCTTCAAAACAGCTGATCAGTGGGGGTCCTGGCAGTCGGACCCCAACCGATCAGATATTGATGGCCTATCCGAAAGACAGGCCATCAATTTTTAGGGACCGGACAACCCCTTTAATGAGATCCTAAATACCCCCTAGTGGCGACTGCAGGCAGCCAATATCTCATCTTTTATACTTATTCTCTACAGGGGATTTGGAGCTCTGTATCAGAAAAATGGAGGTTAAAACGGTATAAAGGCATAATAATAAATGAATTAGCACAGAATTTTGGACCTAAAACGATATGATGATAAAAGACGGAGATTCACTTTTAGGTTGTATGCTGATATGGTAGGGGATCCATTGAAATTGCGCTATTTGCACTCCCTATAGCATCTCAGGCTTTGTGCCTTGCACCTCATCTGTCTGCAGAACACTGACTCTGTCCTCTATGGGCTCGTCTACACTCTGCGCAATTGCGGCATTTTTTTTCGCCCGGAATTGCGGATGGAAAAAAGCAGCAGAAAACAGTAAGAGCACAGTGGGTGAGATTTAACAAATCTCATCCACACGCTGTGTCAAATTTCCGACCAGAATTTGACCTGCGATGCATACGTTTCGGACCGCAGCACATCAATTCCTGCTGCGGAAAGTGGCCAGAAAAGCTGCGTTTTTCAGAGGAGATGTCACCGTCTCCTTGCATTGTGAGAAACGCAGCAAAATACGCACCATTTTCTGCCATAAAAACCACAGGAAATGGTGCGTTTTTTCCACAGCGGAAAGTCTGATACTTTCAACGGAATCGCTGCAGAAATTTTCTGCAGCAATTCCGTTGTGTGTGGACGAGCCCTATGTCCTCCAATACTGATCCTCATATAAATAGGAAATATAAAGCACTGAACAGCCAAATCTCACCTGGCATCAATGACCTGCTGCAAGGAATGGCGCACAATCCACCCAACTACAGGTCACCTTTCCGCTCACCACCTTCTTATTTTTAGATTCCCCATCAGTAACACAATTACTCATCTCCTTCATTTTTATCACTTTCACGTCTAGTAACCCAAACAACACCTCCCACTGCGTCCAATCGTCTCTCGCGTCAAACATGATTCTCCCTCCGAGAAGCGAATCTCATTTACGCTTTATTACCTTCATTTGTTCAGCAAGAAAAACAAATTAGATGCAGTGAGCGCTGAGCTGGCGGCGAGGATCCTGTCATGTTCCCTGTGTTGTTACTTTTCTACTTTCATTACTTCTGATGGATGATACAAGCTGCGGGAATGTGGTCGTTACCCAGATACTGGGCACAACCCTGGGGAGGCACAGACAGGAGCCGGGGCATGCAGGCTTAAATGGTCACTAACCTTTCAACAAACTTTGCATAAATTAATAGTACAACCAAATCTAAGAAACTTTGTAATATATCTTATTAGAGAAAAATGCATCTTTCTCCAATTATTAAGCACTGCCCCCCCCCCCCCCTCACTGATTATTCACTCTTAAGTCACTTAATTCTATTGAGAGGGGAGGAGTAGAGCAGGATCAGAGTGAGAGGGAGAGAGACTCTCCTGCAGCTTCTAGTAAGTATTCTATCTCCCAACAGTGCTGGATTCTCAGCTACACTGGTCAGTACTGCTCTATAATGTCCTCCATGCTACTGCTTCTGAGGGTGTGCTACAAAGAGATTGGGAAGCAGGGATTGTCTTCTCTATGTGTACAGAGTATTGCAGACATGATAGCAGTTAGGCTTCCTGTAATCTGGACCTCCCCCCCTATAGCAGCAGTCTGGCTGTGTAGTCTGAATACCCCTATAACAGCAGTCTTTGTAGTCCGGACCTCCCCGTATAACAGCAGTCTGGCTGTGTAGTCTGGAGCCCCCCTACGATAGCAGTCTTGCTGTGTAATCTGGACCTCCCCCTATAACAGCAGTCTGGCTGTGTAGTCTGGACATCCCCCTATAACAGCAGTCTGCCTGTGTAGTCTGGACCTCCCCCTATAACAGCAGTCTGGCTGTGTAGTCTGGACCTCCCCCTATAAGAGCAGTCCGGTTGTGTAGTTTGGGCCTCCCCCTATAAGAGCAGTCCGGCTGTGTAGTTTGGGCCTCCCCCTATAAGAGCAGTCTGGCTGTGTAATCTGGACCTCCCCCTATAACAGCAGTCTGGCTGTGTAGTCTGGACCTCCCCCTATAACAGCAGTCCGGCTGTGTAGTCTGGACCTCCCCCTATAACAGCAGTCTGGCTCTGTAGTCTGGACCTCCCCCTATAACAGCAGTCCGGCTGTGTAGTCTGGACCTCCCCCTAAAACTAAGTCCTGGGCATCCGGTGACATGTTGTCCCAGTTTGTCCATGGTGTCCAAGATGTTGTACCCCAGTCAGTTCCTGGTAGTCATGAAAAACAATGTACCTCTCATTTGACAGCCTTTACCTTCTTAAAGATCAGTCTTAACCAATTGCTACATTACGTTCAGCAAATACAGCGCCTACAAATGAGGCAGGGCTAGATCTTGAGGATGATATTGCAACCCTTACCCCTTCTAGGACAAAGCCCCTTAATATAGGGAACCCCTAAGATGTCCTAGGAAACCCCCACCCCAATGTGCTGCTCAAGGGGCCTCCATACATAATTTTGCACTAAGCCCTATCAGCCAATCAGAAGGGACCAAAGGACCGTTAGGACGGAACTTCCCCACCCACTAACAAAGTACTGGGAACAAATTAAAGGGGATTTAAGTGAGGCCTACTGTGATTGGCCAACAGGGCTCAGTGAGACTTGTGGTTTTTACTATTTGTATATAGTGTACATGAACTTGCCCACAGTGAAAAGTGTTTTATTGGTGTCTGTAAGGTGTGAGGAGGGCAATGTGACCCCGGTAAGAGTTAGGGTGAGCTCTGGGCCCCGCTTCTCCCTAGACACTGCACCGAAAAAACGGAAAGGGGCAACTGAACCGAAGGTCTTGGTGCCCATTTCTCTGTCCTAGGAAGGGGGTGTAGTGGGGTAAACCAGCATTGGGAGGAGGGGCTGTATTTTGATTTATGCTTAGGATCCCCGTCTCCTCTATGTATGTGCCCCCTCAGAGTCGTAGCTGGAAGCTCACAGGACCTGGATATAAAGCAGCGGGGCAGACATCAGAGGAGCGGAGGCAGATGATGGAGGAGGAGTCGCTCAGATTATAGATGATGGGATTATGATTACAATGAGCAGACACGTCATTATCATTAACACATCGGCATAATCTGGAGACACCCCCAGTGTAAACCATCCCCCGCTGCTCGTATTGTCCCATCGCAGCACGGAAATGTCAGAGAACTGCAAAATAATAAGACCCGGGATCTCTGTCACGATAAAGAGCAATAATATAAAGACATGGAGGTCATCATCATGTGCGATACTGTGTGCTGAGCCAGTGTATCTAAGCCTCTCATGTGTGATACTGTGTGCTGAGCCAGTGTATCTAAGCCTCTCATGTGTGATACTGTGTGCTGAGCCAGTGTATCTAAGCCTCTCATGTGTGATACTGTGTGCTGAGCCAGTGTATCTAAGCCTCTCATGTGTGATACTGTGTGCTGAGCCAGTGTATCTAAGCCTCTCATGTGTGATACTGTGTGCTGAGCCAGTGTATCTAAGGGCATGGCCCCACGTGGCGGTTTTCCTCCGCAGCTGTCCGCATCAATGCCGCACAGAATCTGCGTTGCAGATTCTGCGGCGGATCTGCCCAAAATGTGCAGTAAATTGATGCGGACTAGCTGCTGCGGACTGCGGTAAAAGTTCTTCCCTTCTCTCTATTATCAGTGCAGGATAGAGAGAAGGGACAGCACTTTCCCTAGTGAAAGTAAAAGAATTTCATACTTAACGGCCGTTGTCTTGGTGACGCGTCCCTCTTTCGGCATCCAGCCCGACCTCCCTGGATGACGTGGCAGTCTATGTGACCGCTGCAGCCTGTGCTTGGCCTGTGATTGGCTGCAGCCGTCACTTAGACTGAAACGTCATCCTGGGAAGCCGGACTGGAGACAGAGGCAGGGAGTTCTCGGTAAGTATGAACTTCTATTTTTTTTACAGGTTGATGTATATTGGGATCGGTAGTCACTGTCCAGGGGGCAGAAACAGTTACTGCCGATCGCTTAACTCTTTCAGCACCCTGGACAGTGACTATTTACTGACGTCTCCTAGCAACGCTCCCGTAATTCCGGGAGCCCCATTGACTTCCTCAGTCTGGCTGTAGACCTAGAAATACATAGGTCCAGCCAGAATGAAGAAATGTCATGTCAAAAAAGCAAGACGCATCCGCAGCACACATAACATGTGCATGACAGCTGCGGACTTCATTGCGGAATTTAGAATCTCCATTGAAGTCAATGGAGAAATTCCGCCATGAGTCCACAACCAGTCCGCCACACATCCGCAACATCCATTGTATGCTGCGGACACCAAATTCCGCACCGCAGCCTATGCTCCGCAGCGGAATTTTCCGCCTCGTCTAAACGAACACTACTAAAAAGAAGTGGAAGGCAATGGAGAAACGGCTCCGCTGCGGATTAACGCTGCGGAGTGTCCGCAGCGGAATTCAAGAGCAATTCCGCCACGTGGGGCTTTGCCCTTAGCCTCTCATGTGTGATACTGTGTGCTGAGCCAGTGTATCTAAGCCTCTCATGTGTGATACTGTGTGCTGAGCCAGTGTATCTAAGCCTCTCATGTGTGATACTGTCTCCTGAGATGTGTATCTAATCCTATTATGTCTGATACGGTCTACTGAGCTGGTGTATCTAATCCTATCACATGTGAGACTGTCTAATGAGCCAGTGTATCTAAGCCTATCATGTCTGATATCTAATCTTATCATGTGATACTGTCTGCTGAGCTGGTGTATCTAATCCTATCATATGTGAGACTGTCTAATGAGCCTGTGTATCTAAGCCTATCATGTCTGATACTGCCTGCCCTGCTGTGTATCTAATCCTATCATGTGTGATACTGTCTAATGAGCCAGTGTATCTAAGCCTATCATGTCTGATACTGTCTACTGAGCTGGTGTATCTAATCCTATCATATGTGAGACTGTCTTCTGAACACAGTATCTAATCCCATCATCTGTGATACTGTCTTATTAGCCAGTGTATCTAATCCTATCATGTGTGAAACTGTCTTCTGAGCTGTGTATCTAATCCTATAATGTGTGATACTGTCTGCTTGGCTGCTGTATCTAAGCCTCTCATGTGTGATGCTGGGTGATGAAGATTGGGGTGACGTCCATTACTGGGTGATGAAGATCGGGGTGATGTCCATTACTGGGGGATGAAGATCGGGGTGACATCCATTACTGGGTGATGAAGATCAGGGTGACGTCCATTACCGGGTGTTCAAGATCGGGGTGACGTCCATTACCGGGTGATGAAGATCAGGGTGACGTCCATTACCGGGTGTTCAAGATCGGGGTGACGTCCATTACCGGGTGATGAAGATCAGGGTGACGTCCATTACCGGGTGTTCAAGATCGGGGTGACGTCCATTACCGGGTGATGAAGATCAGGGTGACGTCCATTACCGGGTGTTCAAGATAGGGATGACGTCCATTACTGGGTGTCTCCTGCGGTCAGTAACGTGCAGTCTCCTTATCTATAAGGAGGATACATTTCTAAGACTCGGAGGAGATTAGTAACCGTGTCCATTATCCCAGCATGAGAACGCAGGGCCGGAGTATCCGCCTCATCCCTCCCATCAATCAAGTAAAGGCCCTATTACACCGGCCGATTATCTGCCGATGCAGCGAGCGCCGATCAACTGGACATCGGCGCTGGTTTTCTCCTGTCACGCGGAGCTATGGATGGGGACGAGCGCTCGTTACTCCTATCGCTCGTCCCTATACATTATGATCATGTCGGCAGTGCGTCTCCATTTACACACCAAGATGCGCTGCCGACAACCGGAATATTTCACTTTTTTTAAAACAATACGACCGGCGGATGATCCGGTGTTTGCTCGTTCATCTGCTGATCGTTCACACAGGACGACTATCGGCAACGAGCCTCCTATAAACGCTCGTCTGCCCGACAATCGCCCAGTGTAAAACCCCCTTATGCATCGCCTGACTGTACACTATCTATATGTGGAGGAGCTTTTATTATACTTTAAATATACAGAACCTTAACATCCCTTCCCCTGTAATATAAATTCCTCGATCCCGTTTCTTCTGTTAAAGGAACACTCCAGGATAAACTGATCATTAGTGCAGGACCTGAGGGGCGGAGCATGACACAGGGAGTCTCTCTTTGGTGTTCTTTGAATCTCTGTGTCAGGCTCCGCCCCCTCAGTCCCTGCTGTAAGCGTAACACAGTGTATCATGGAGTGTTCCTTTAAACATTTTATTGAACCATTTCACTTATCTAGATTCCTGGGAAAGCTGGGTAACATCTATTATGGCCACCATTACAGGGGTTGCCACACATCATACCCATAGCCCTGAATGGTAAATCTGCCTAGCTATGCAGCCAAATGGAAGCTAGGGATATATCGCTACATAACTAAGTAAATATGCTGTTCAGAGTCTGGGAAAGCTGGGTGACAACTCCCTTTGTTGATGATGATATCACTTTGCACAGACAGAGAAGAACATCTGTCCAGGGCCGCCGCAGCGGATATCGGGTCCACAACTTGTTAATGAATATTTAGGATCGGTCTTAAAAGGCCCCACCACTATTAATATTACATGTGTGTCTGCCGACTAATGGGAAATGGAAAATCCAAGGGGAGGGGAGATCAAATTATATCATCCAATCCCGTCCCTCCCTGCGACGAGTATCGTCCTTATCTCTTTTTTTTCTTGGAACGACGAGTCCGGACTACAGCTGTTTGTCAGGCAGAGAACACACAGCGTTACGCTGAAGCTCTGAACATTTCCTCTGAATTCCTGCAGCGCCCATTCCCGGGATGTCGGACAGTGAAGGGCCGGCCGTGAGTAAGTCACATTTATTTTTACCTACACCGGCCGCACAGTTTCATATTTCACAGCCATATAACTATATGTTGGCCGGGCAGAGGCCTGGAGGCAGCGGGGCAAGGAAACGAGCGGGCGGGACAGTGAGCAAAAATAAAATTAAGAAAAGAACGGGGCCCCTTTAAGAGCCATAGACAGCAGCATGATCAACTATATTGATCATAATCATCCGTATTTCGGGGCTGTGTCTTGTTCTGGGGTGCGGAATATATGAAAATCACGCACGTAGCAGCGTCCACAAATCATGTCCGCGTGCGGTCAGCGCGGACTAAAAATTGTTAGCGTGAGTTTGCAGGTTATATTACAGATTAGACCACAAGACTGCGTCACCATTAACATCGATTATTAACGGTCCTGCGGTTTTTCAGTAAATCTGCAGTATCACAAGCACAATCGCGTGGCCGTTAACTATATACTGACCAAATATCAATTTCATACAGTCCGTAAATAATACTGCCACACACTAGTGCCAACTAACAGCATTATACAGTGCCCACATAATAATGCAATTTAAAACCTACATAATGACACACAGTGCCAACATAATACTGCCATACAGTGTACACATAATACTGCCATACAGTGCCAACATAATAGTGCCATACAGTGCCAACATAATACTACCATATTGTATGCGCATAACAGTTCCATACAGTGCCCACATAATACTGCCATGCAGTGTACACATAATAGTGCCATGCTGTGTACACATAACATTTCCACTCAGTGCCCACATAATACTGCCATGATGTGTACAAATAACAGCGCCATACAGTGCCCATATAATACTGCCAAATAGAGCCTACATAATGCCACTCAGTGCCCACATAATGCTGCCGTATAAAGCCTACATAGTGCCACACAGAGAGCACCTAAGAATGCCCAAACAAGGGAGACCACATGCCATAGGGACAGGGTGGTGGACAGGGGGTTGATGATGTCAGGGGGTCTTCAGGGCATTTGAAGTTAAAAGGGTTTAATACGGTATTGTAGCATGTGTAAATGATACCGCATTGTTTTGCACCCCCTTCCCATATTGCACTTTTTGGGTTCATTTAGAGGGTGCATTTCCATTCTCTAGTTTACCAGTAGTGCCCAGGACAAATGCCCCTATGTACAGGGTCCGCCTTGGTCTTATCTTTACAAAGTGGGGGTGATCATTTTGGCCAACGCAATGTTTGCAATTTGGTGCCCAATACCCGATCCAAAGGGTCCAGGACTACAGGCGCTGCTGTGTTGGTCACATCCACAGATCAGAAAGAACTGGAGGATTCACTTTTTGTAAATTAACATTTCTCATTGTACAGTGATTGGTTATCCAACTTTCTCCTAGACGTCATGTTTTATTTCTTAAGGGGACCCCTCACCTCTCCTGACATGTCTATTTCACTAAATACTCCATCTAATAACATTTCTAAAGCATCTTTTCTGCGTTGTGCCGTTCCTCTGTTATTCCGCTTAGAAATTTATCACTAAATTGACAACTGGGTGTTACTATTCCCCTTGTCAAAGAGGTGTGTCCCTACACAGTCTCACTCTGCCAGCCCTGATTGGACAGTGTCATTCTGTGTAGGACACACCCCCAACTGGCAACACCCAGTTATCTATTTATTCATACATTTCTAGGAGGAATAACAGAGGGACGGAACAACATAGGGTTCCAAGAAAAGCTGCTCCAGAATTGTTATTTCATGGGAAATTGTATTATTTACTAAAACAGACATCTCGGGAGAGGTCACATGTCCTCTTTAACATCTCTGATTGCTGTCACTCAATGGGAACATTCAGAGGCAGGAAACCTGTACAGACGTAATACTTCTCACAGCTGAGGGTTTGCTTTTATTCTATTGAGTCTAGATTCTATAAGGGAAACATATCAGCAGCGCAAACCTGTCTCCTATCCTGATAGTTTGCTACAATGTATCAGTGCAGGTAAAATGGAGTTAATGCTGTATAGCTGACAGAGGAGTGCCTAGAGTAGATACAATTGTAAGGGTTTGTTCACACGGCTTATTTTCGTCCATTTTTCGGGCCATAATCGCCCGAAAAACAACCGGAAAGTCGGAAGCAGAATGCCTCCAAACATCTGCCCATTGATTTCAATGGAAAAAACGGCGTTCTCTTCCGACAGGCCGTTTTTTTACGCGGCCGTTTTGAAAAACGGGCGCTTAAAAAAACACCCGCGAAAAACAAGTGCATGTCACTTCTTGAGCTGTTTTTGGAGCTGTTTTTCATTGACTCTATAGAAAAACAGCTCCAAAAACGGGCGTAAAAAATGCAGCGAAAAACGTGAGTTGCTAAAAAAAAGTCTGAAAATCAGGAGCTGTTTTCGAGGGAAAATAGCTCTGTATTTTCAGACGTATAAGCGTGTGAACATAGCCTTATTGTGTAGCCAAGGACACACTATTGTCCACTGTTATCAGCTGGTACGGGCTGGGAGGATGACTACTCTTTCCCTCGCTGGCAATCATTTTCAGGGCGTCTACTGTTTCTCTCCACAATGACACCTGTATATGTGGCCTCTACAAACCTTCCTGATCAAATTGTCTATGCAAATCTTGGCTGCTATTTTGCAAACCAACATGAAGCTTCTAAATGTATAAAACCTGTTATGGAACGTTAAAGGAAAACTGACAGCAGCCGCCCCTATTGTAATCCTGACACCCCACCTCTGACAGCAGCCGCCCCTATTGTAATCTTGACACTCCACCTCTGACAGCAGCCGCCCCTATTGTAATCCTGACACCCCACCTCTGACAGCAGCGGCCCCTATTGTAATCCTGACACCCCACCTCTGACAGCAGCCGCCCCTATTGTAATCTTGACACTCCACCTCTGACAGCAGCCGCCCCTATTGTAATCCTGACACCCCACCTCTGACAGCAGCGGCCCCTATTGTAATCCTGACACCCCACCTCTGACAGCAGCCGCCCCTATTGTAATCCTGACACCCCACCTCTGACAGCAGCCGCCCCTATTGTAATCTTGACACCCCACCTCTGACAGCAGCGGCCCCTATTGTAATCTTGACACCCCACCTCTGACAGCAGCCGCCCCTATTGTAATCTTGACACCCCACCTCTGACAGCAGCGGTCCCTATTGTAATCTTGACACCCTACCTCTGACAGCAGCGGTCCCTATTGTAATCTTGACACCCCACCTCTGACAGCAGCGGCCCCTATTGTAATCTTGACACCCCACCTCTGACAGCAGCGGTCCCTATTGTAATCTTGACACCCCACCTCTGACAGCAGCGGTCCCTATTGTAATCTTGACACCCCACCTCTGACAGCAGCGGTCCCTATTGTAATCTTGACACCCCACCTCTGACAGCAGCGGTCCCTATTGTAATCTTGACACCCCACCTCTGACAGCAGCGGTCCCTATTGTAATCTTGACACCCCACCTCTGACAGCAGCGGTCCCTATTGTAATCTTGACACCCCACCTCTGACAGCAGCGGTCCCTATTGTAATCTTGACACCCCACCTCTGACAGCAGCGGTCCCTATTGTAATCTTGACACCCACCTCTGACAGCAGCGGTCCCTATTGTAATCCTGACACCCCACCTCTGACAGCAGCCGCCCCTATTGTAATCTTGACACCCCACCTCTGACAGCAGCGGTCCCTATTGTAATCTTGACACCCCACCTCTGACAGCAGCGGTCCCTATTGTAATCTTGACACCCCACCTCTGACAGCAGCGGCCCCTATTGTAATCCTGACACCCCACCTCTGACAGCAGCCGCCCCTATTGTAATCTTGACACCCCACCTCTGACAGCAGCGGTCCCTATTGTAATCTTGACACCCCACCTCTGACAGCAGCGGCCCCTATTGTAATCCTGACACCCCACCTCTGACAGCAGCGGTCCCTATTGTAATCCTGACACCCCACCTCTGACAGCAGCCGCCCCTATTGTAATCCTGACACCCCACCTCTGACAGCAGCGGCCCCTATTGTAATCTTGACACCCCACCTCTGACAGCAGCGGCCCCTATTGTAATCCTGACACCCCACCTCTGACAGCAGCGGCCCCTATTGTAATCCTGACACCCCACCTCTGACAGCAGCCGCCCCTATTGTAATCTTGACACTCCACCTCTGACAGCAGCGGTCCCTATTGTAATCTTGACACCCCACCGCTGACAGCAGCGTTCCCTATTGTAATCTTGACACCCCACCTCTGACAGCAGCGGTCCCTTTTGTAATCTTGACACCCCACCTCTGACAGCAGCGGTCCCTATTGTAATCTTGACACTCCACCTCTGACAGCAGCGGCCCTATTGTAATCCTGACACCCCACCTCTGACAGCAGCGGTCCCTATTGTAATCTTGACACCCCACCTCTGACAGCAGCCGCCCCTATTGTAATCTTGACACCCCACCTCTGACAGCAGCGGTCCCTATTGTAATCTTGACACCCCACCTCTGACAGCAGCCGCCCCTATTGTAATCTTGACACTCCACCTCTGACAGCAGCCGCCCCTATTGTAATCCTGACACCCCACCTCTGACAGCAGCGGTCCCTATTGTAATCTTGACACTCCACCTCTGACAGCAGCCGCCCCTATTGTAATCCTGACACCCCACCTCTGACAGCAGCCGCCCCTATTGTAATCCTGACACCCCACCTCTGACAGCAGCCGCCCCTATTGTAATCCTGACACCCCACCTCTGACAGCAGCGGTCCCTATTGTAATCCTGACACCCCACCTCTGACAGCAGCCGCCCCTATTGTAATCCTGACACCCCACCTCTGACAGCAGCGGTCCCTATTGTAATCTTGACACTCCACCTCTGACAGCAGCCGCCCCTATTGTAATCTTGACACCCCACCTCTGACAGCAGCCGCCCCTATTGTAATCTTGACACCCCACCTCTGACAGCAGCGGTCCCTATTGTAATCTTGACACTCCACCTCTGACAGCAGCGGTCCCTATTGTAATCTTGACACCCCACCTCTGACAGCAGCGGCCCCTATTGTAATCTTGACACCCCACCTCTGACAGCAGCGGCCCCTATTGTAATCCTGACACCCCACCTCTGACAGCAGCGGTCCCTATTGTAATCTTGACACCCCACCTCTGACAGCAGCCGCCCCTATTGTAATCTTGACACCCCACCTCTGACAGCAGCGGGGTCCAAAAAAGTCCTGCAGACAGTAATGGACCCTGCAGAATTAGGTCCCCTAGCAGAAAATGAGGCCATATGAAATAATTATAGAGCCGCAGGAGGCAACTCATTCACAGATATTGATTATAATAAACCGTATTTAGCAGCTACTTCTTGTTCTATGATGTGGAGAATGAAATAAATATTCAGTTATTATTCACTACATCCAGGGTTATATCAATGCCGCTGGATAAACATCTGTGGAGCCCCTCCCCAACCCCAGTTTTTTAATAATACTATACAGTGCCCACATAAAGCTGCCACACCCACAGAGTGCCCACATAACACTGCCACATAGTGCCTACATAATAATGCCGCACAGTGCCCACATGATGCTTTTATATAGTGCTTACATAAGAATGCCATACAGTGCCCACATAATATCGCCACATAGTGCCTACATAATAGAGCCATACAGTGCCCACATAATACTGCCACTTAGTGCCTACATAATAGAGCCATACAGTGCCCATATGATACTTCCATATAGAGCTTATATAATAATGCCACACAGTGCCCACATGATGCTTTCATTTAGAGCTTACATAATAATGCTATACAGTGGCCACATAATATCGCCACATAGTGCCTACATAATAATGCTATATAATGACCACGTAATACTGCCACATAATAATGCCAAATAGTGTCCATACTGTACTTCCATAAAGAGTTTACATAATAATGCTATATGCCATAGAGTGCCCACAAAATACTGCCACATAGTGCCTACATAATAGAGCCATACAGTGCCCATATGATACTTCCATATAGAGCTTACATAATAATGCCACACAGTGCCCACATGATGCTTTCATTTAGAGCTTACATAACAATGCTATACAGTGCCCACATAATATTGAAACATAGTGCTTACATGATAATGATATATAGTGGTAACATAATACTGCCACTTAGTGCCTACATAATAAAGTCATACAGTGCCCATATCGTACTTCTATATAGAGCTTACATAATAATGCCATACAGTGCCAACATAATACTGCCGTAGGGGGCTTACATACAAGTGCTATATAGTGCCTAGTTGAACATTTTGGGTAGATTTCCGCGTCCTTGCTAGAGTTTTAAATAATGAAATTAATTTTGGTTATTATTAATAATGCCATATAATCAGACAACCACAGACAGTGTTATTTTCTGCCTGGAAGGACGGATCTGTCTCACTGCTATGATCACTGCGCGCACGTTGGGCTCTGCTGTGAAATAAACACGAGTTACTGACACCTCATCCATCAATTCTATCAAGTAATAACAATCTGCTGATGCTAAAATATAAGATCGGGGATTATTATTTATCACCTATATCCTCCACGATCCAGGGGGATAGGTGTCATGTGATATGCAATGAGTAACAGTGGAAGAGCGCCACCCTCATGCTATAGTAAGAACAGCAAGCAATAGTTAAGCTCAGGTAAGAATATATAATTATACACAAGGGTCTATATACCATAGAAGTAGCCCCTATGGATGCTAATAAGCCTGTGGGGGGCAGCTCTTCCCTATAGGCTGTGTGATCTCCAATCAAGTGAATAGCCCCAAGGATAATGAATGGGGGAAGGTGCAAATAAAGGCCAAAGCAAGGCGTTAAGTGGAGGGGCCCTTTTGATTTGACTATGGGCCCCTCTCCTCCCTCTGCCCAGTCCCTTATCTTTAAAGCAGTGGTGCAGGTTTATAAAATCATGTCTGCTTTATTCCAGAACAGCGCCACACCTGTCCATGGATTGGGTCTGGTATTGCAGGCGAATAAATTCCCTTAGATTTTGGATGTGCTGCCATTTTTCTTTGGTATTGCAGCTTGGCTCTAATGAAGTGTATGGACCTGAGCTGCAATACCACACACAACCTGTGAACAGGTGTGGCGCTGTTTTTAAAAGAAATTAATTTTGATACAATGTGGCAACTTTTAGAATGTACACAGGGATAGCAGAGTTAACAGAACGCCGGGCACCATGTATAATCGCCTGAGATCAGAAACTTCTCCATTAGTGACAATTACTGGAATTCTTGTTAAGAGCTGCAAATCAACCTCCATTAATAATTCAGCGTCCATTCCTCCTGTGGACCCATCTTCCCCGGTTGTTGACACAGCATAGATTTGCTACACGTATTACATTACATTCCCATAAATGATGGATGGAAGGGGCTGGGAATACACCGCCTGTCCTGTGCCACGAGGGTGAATGAGTCCCTGTGTTAGTGCAGGAGGTGGCATGGATGGGGGTGTAAGGCTGGAGTGAAGAATTACAGTAAGTGACGCAGGGCCCAGACTTGTTCCACAAGGAGTCTATTACATAACAGCTTTCTATAATGCCCCCCATATTGTACAGATAGATAAAGTCTAAATATGACAGAGGGGCCCCCAAAATATAAAAGGGACTATGAGTGATCATCAAGAGCAGACGCAACATAATGGCAGAATATACGGCTGCTAAGGGGTCCCTGAATCCACCCGGGTCTCCCATCATGGTGAGGGATTTGTTGCAGAACCAAGAGAGAGGTGATTAATGACAAGCGCTTCAATCTCATTGGGGACAAAGGATTCCCCAAGAACTGTTTGTGCACAAAAGTAGGGATTCACTGATAGATAGATAGATAGATAGATAGATAGATAGATAGATAGATAGATAGATAGATAGATAGATAGATAGATAGATAGATAGATAGATAGATAGATATGAGATAGATAGATAGATAGATAGATACTGATTTGTTCCCTTGCTCTGATACCGTCACTCGCCTTAGACTTCCCTGTTCTGCCCCGTCTGCCTCTTTTGCCCCCTCATGATCTATGGTGATGGGTGTGGGCAGGGCCGGGGGGCACATCTGCCCATATTGAATGCTCTGAACTGATACAATTTGAGGATTTTAGGGCAAATGCCTTTTAATGGTAAAACTTCCTTCTGAATAACTTAAACCCCTTTAAGGATTAACACTTCCATTAGCAGATGACTCGATGGTGTCACCCCCCACAGTTCCCAATCTGTTAGGAGCCTGAGCCGTCCCAGACATCATGTTCTATATGGGAATTAGATGTGACAAATTGTAAGATGGGGACAGCCGTTACTATAAGGTGTCAGCCAAATGAAAAGCACCACTGACTGGACAGATCCTTAATAACTGCTTCCCTGCACAATTATAATTGTTTACCGGGGTCCTAAACTTGTTTTTTTTTTAAAATAAATAAAGTCGTTTATATATGAAATTAAAAAGGGCGTAGTTTCTACTTTGCATCTTTCTCAGCCTGCAGTGTAAAGGATGGGGGTTTTAAATTCTGGTTGCCATGGCTACATCCAGGGACATGTATGTATTTTTTAAGCGCACCTAACATTAGGGGTGTTTCCATCAAAATTGGGCCCAAATTATTTGCTCTTAAATTTCATACTGTATCTTTATATTGGTTTCGTTTTTCTGATACAGAGCTCCAAATCCCCTGCATAGACTCCCTACAGCTGCCACTAGGGGGAGCTTAGCTCATTTGGACAGTTAGGGCTGTATCAATATTTATATAACTGTATGGATACATATTTCCCAAGTGGTGGTTGCAGACTGTCAACACTATATTGTTATTCACTGGCAGCAAGCAGAGATTTTAAAAATAGTCATAAATTGAAAACATGAATATAAGAAACGGTGGCTTAGTGGTTAGCACTGCTCCCTTGCAGCGCTGGAGTCTGAAGTCTTTCCTGCTGCCAATGAGAGTAGCAGTAAGGCCCACTGTCCCTATGATAACACTGATGGGCCAGAGCAAAGAGTGTTGTCATGGGGACACAGGAGGTTGTAATTTCGTTGCTCTCCTGTTTTTCACAGTGATAAGTGATAAGATTACAAACAGTATTTACTTCTCAGAACACAAAAGAAGAACCAACATGATCCGAGATATTTGTCATGCAAATGAGATCAGTGACATTATTTAAATACCCGACCCAACGACCTTGTAATCCTAAACCGCTTGAGTGACATCATCATAATACTGCGGCTTAAAGGGGCATTACTTCGTGGAACAGGTGTGTGATAAGTGACTACCCCAGCTGTAACCATTTACATAACCTCCCTGGGAATACAGGTCTATGAATTCTGTACATGACCCTGCCCGGACCACCATGAAGTCCATTCCTGAAGAGACCTTCCAGGGCGGCCAAGGGGGAGCCCACGAGCCCCGAGCAGGTTACTAGCCATTGTATCTGTATAGTCCACAATGTAGCCCATGTTTCTCACTGGTCCTATGTCATAGTATAGGAATAGACCCTAGAGTCACGTGGGGGAGGGGGGTCCTGCCTAGTATATAATATATACTGTGAGGTCAGGGGTCAGGGCCTCTTGATTGGCTCTTTGCATTATTCAGCTGGGGCTGATGATGAATTGTTACTATTGTTATTTACTATATTTATTATTTTGATTGTAATTTGCAACTTTGTGTATCAGTTCCTCACTGTTTTTACAAGATCTCTGTTTGCGGTCAATGATTGGAAATGCATTTGAGAAGCTAAAGAATACGGGGTACGATTAGCGCTGTGGTCACCACGATTGACGCTTCAAAATCTTGTTAAGTTAAAGCTTTATTTAGACCAGGATCACACACACAGTTTTGATGCAGTTTTTGGATCAGTTCTTTGAGACAAACACAGAAGTGGACACAAAAAAAAGGAAATGCATCAGTCTTTTCTTTACTTCTTTTGTCCTGTATGTTGGATATAGGGAATATTGCACAGTACCACTTCTTTTGTCCTGTATGCTGGATATAGGGAATATTGCACAGTATCACTTCTATTGTTCTGTATGCTGGATATATGGAATATTGCACAGTATCACTTCTTTTGTTCTGTATGTTGGATATGGGGAATATTGCACAGTATCACTTCTTT
Source organism: Rhinoderma darwinii (assembly GCF_050947455.1). Classification (NCBI taxonomy): domain Eukaryota; kingdom Metazoa; phylum Chordata; class Amphibia; order Anura; family Rhinodermatidae; genus Rhinoderma; species Rhinoderma darwinii. The sequence goes on along the minus strand of NC_134698.1, from coordinate 78,066,068 downwards.
TGTCCTGTATGCTGGATATAGGGAATATTGCACAGTATCACTTCTTTTGTCCTGTATTCTGGATATAGGGAATATTGCACAGTATCACTTCTTTTGTCCTGTATGCTGGATATAGGGAATATTGCACAGTATCACTTCTTTTGTCCTGTATTCTGGATATATGGAATATTGCACAGTACCACTTCTTTTCTTCTGTATGCTGAATATAGGGAATATTGCACAGTACCACTTCTTTTGTTCTGTATTCTGGATATAGGGAATATTGCACAGTATCACTTCTTTTGTCCTGTATGTTGGATATAGGGAATATTGCACAGTATCACTTCTTTTGTCCTGTATGCTGGATATAGGGAATATTGCACAGTATCACTTCTTTTGTCCTGTATGCTGGATATAGGGAATATTGCACAGTATCACTTCTATTGTTCTGTATTCTGGATATATGGAATATTGCACAGTATCACTTCTTTTGTCCTGTATGCTGGATATAGGGAATATTGCACAGTATCACTTCTTTTGTTCTGTATGTTGGATATAGGGAATATTGCACAGTATCACTTCTTTTGTCCTGTATTCTGGATATATGGAATATTGCACAGTACCACTTCTTTTCTTCTGTATGCTGAATATAGGGAATATTGCACAGTACCACTTCTTTTGTTCTGTATTCTGGATATAGGGAATATTGCACAGTATCACTTCTTTTGTCCTGTATGTTGGATATAGGGAATATTGCACAGTATCACTTCTTTTGTCCTGTATGCTGGATATAGGGAATATTGCACAGTATCACTTCTTTTGTCCTGTATGCTGGATATAGGGAATATTGCACAGTATCACTTCTTTTATCCTGTATGTTGGATATAGGGAATATTGCACAGTATCACTTCTTTTGTCCTGTATTCTGGATATAGGGAATATTGCACAGTATCACTTCTTTTGTCCTGTATGCTGGATATAGGGAATATTGCACAGTATCACTTCTATTGTTCTGTATGCTGGATATAGGGAATATTGCACAGTACCACTTCTTTTGTCCTGTATGCTGGATATAGGGAATATTGCACAGTATCACTTCTTTTGTCCTGTATTCTGGATATAGGGAATATTGCACAGTATCACTTCTTTTGTCCTGTATGCTGGATATAGGGAATATTGCACAGTATCACTTCTATTGTTCTGTATGCTGGATATAGGGAATATTGCACAGTACCACTTCTACTGTTCTGTATGCTGGATATAGGGAATATTGCACAGTATCACTTATTTTGTCCTGTATGCTGCATATAGGGAATATTGCACAGTACCACTTCTATTGTTCTGTATGTTGGATATAGGGAATATTGCACAGTATCACTTCTTTTGTCCTGTATGCTGGATATAGGGAATATTGCACAGTATCACTTCTATTGTTCTGTATGCTGGATATAGTAAATATGATCAAGCTGCAATACCAGACCCAGCCCATGGAAAAGAGTGGTGCTGTTTCTAGGACCTTTTTTTTTAAAATATAGGACAGTTCCTGTTAAATGTTGGTGGTGTCCTGGGGTGGGGTCCGGTCATCACATTTGGACAATCACTTGCACTGAGTATTGAATGACTGCGAATATGTCAGTATTTGAGGTTCTTATCCCAGAGATATATAACAGGAAGGCAGAGCAGATGGCTTATGAGTGAGCGCTAATGTCATTACTGGTTCACCGGGTGATAAGAACGGATTGTACTTCTCTGTTATCTCCGGACTACAACCAGCATCATGCTTCCTTGCCGTCTGTTCTATCCACTTTCCTCAGCACTTGACTCGCGCTTTGACGGTTTTGTAATTAAATCTGATACATTACAATGGGAGAAAGGACTTCACATTTTATTTCTAATAGATGTCTGCAGTCCCCCAGAGCCAAGAGTCCCATTATACTGTATATGGACACGCACCTCACCCTTAATATAGGGGTGACCTTAATTTATGGACCCCCCCCAATTATCCCTCAACATGCTCTAAAAGGAATATTGATCTATAGTTGATACTCTATTTAAAGGGATGTCTTGTTTTATATAAATAAATCTCAATTCCTCACCATTTTCATGATCTCTGCTTGCTGTCAGTGAGTTAAAACAGTCCCTCCTGACCTAGTCCTGTTCACACAATAGATGTTCTTGTTACAATTTATCAGAGTAGTCAATACTCTCCAAGCTAAACAGAAATACAGCAGCAAGCATCTCTTGTCTTAAACTCCAGGAACATTATATATATACATACACACACACGCACATTGTAACAAACTATTAGTCATGTCTGCGGGACTAGGTTAAGGATGGTTTTCAGCCTCTTAATTTAAACAAGCAGGTTTCCATTCACTGATAAGTTACAATGGGCTTTCAGCCAAAATAAGAGTGTTCCATTCACTGACAACAAGGAGAACTTTAATATTAGTGACAATGTATATCAGACAGTTGCATAACTTATACAATGAGTAAGTTTTATTGATATAAGACCGGACAGCACACATCCGATACATGTTGTTGGATATTATATCCAGGTCTGGATGTATACACTAGACGCCAGTAGTCTCCTTATAGCATATGGGGCAAATCAAGAGGGTGGAGTTGTCCTTTATAGACACTGTAATGTATAGATCGGCAGAACAACATAGGTGGAAGTCAGGAATGAATGGAGATGTCCGAAGTCTGTCTACTAGTTGGCAGGAAAATAAAAATGTTTAAAAGGTGCAGTACCCCAAGTAACCACTAGGTACTGCACAAAGACCTATAGTGGCATTATAATGTCCAGTCATTTGTCAATTGAGGACAGGATAAATATATGCCATGCTATCACAGTATTATATGTTACTGTTCTATATATTACTGTATTATATATTACTGCATGTAGTTAACACCTAATATATATATATATATATATATATATATATATATAGTTTAGAAATTATGAAAGTAAAAGGAAGAGTAAGTGACTATAGAAAATTGTCCCCCAATCAATATTACCCCCTCCCCATCCCACCCCAGAATTAACTTCAGTCTCCACCTAGGGCCTATATGAATCCAGCAGGTTATATATATGTAATTATAGATTACAACATTGAAATAAGTGGGTTACAATATATTATCTTTTGTGTTGAATGCCTTATCATGATCAAGATATATGCTTGCTGTCAGTGAATGGGAAATCCTGAGACTGTTTGCTACATTTGTATCCAGTCTTTAAAATCCTCTGTGTGCTACATACATCCACTGTACACATCCCTCTCTGGTTCTGAGGGTTTGCTACCGTGTATTAGTGCAGGTAAAATGTATGGTACCCAGGCTGGCAGGGCTCCCAAAGGATTGCTTAGAGTCGACACTGTAGTAGTGTATAAGTATTTGGTCTGTAAATGTATTAAGTCTCTGGATGAACATAAGAATGCCTCCATTCACCGACAGCAAGCAGAGACTGCAATAGTTCAAACCACTATCAACAGGAAGTCCATGAAAATCTCTGTTGGCTGTGGGTTTAATGGCCCTTTAGACAGAGAGAAGAGCAGCACGTGAGCCATAGCTAAGTGGTTTGCATAGTCCCATTAACATCTCCATTTTGCTTGTCCAATGTGCCGCAGCCCAGCACTGACCAGTTTAGTCGGAAAAACCTGTTTGCATTCGATTGATACAAGTTTATGACGTGACCGGTTTAATGTCTGTAAGTGTCTTATTGACCTTATGTAAGTAGCAATAGACTATGCGAGTGAGTGAAAGCACCTGGATAAATCCCATAAGACAATATAGAGAAAGTAAGGCCGGCTGTTCACCAGCTTCTATGAAACCAGTAAAGAATCTCTCGTTTCATATTTGAGACTTATGAGCAGAAATTCTAAAAGCTTCTTTAGTGTACATTAAAAATGTGAAAACCGTTTCTTAATATCTTTCTTCTAGGCTGAGATATGATGTCTTGAAGTTACAGGCCCAATGCCTGAGGCTGCACTACTGAGAGATGCTGATAAAAATATGTCCTCTGCTAAATCCAAATTAGTATCCATATCAATGTTTACACATATACACACACAAAGCTGTCACTATCTAAGTTGGATTGGATGTAGATATTAATGTAGATGGTGATTTGGATCCACACCTGGTCCCTATGACAACACTACACCTGAAAGAATTCAACAAAGGACATGTTGTCATCAGAATCTCTCAGTAGGGCAGCCCCAGGCTCTGAGCCTGTAAATTCAAGTGATCAGATCTTAGCCTAGAAATAAGATATTAAGGAACGGTTTTCACATTTTTAATATGCATTAAAGGGGCTTAAGGTCTACTATAAGGTGGGTTATTAATTAATTGATAGTAATTAAAGAGGGCCAGTCAGCTCTCCTGTGTGATGGAGTAAAAAGGAGCCGTCTGTTCTTCTAACATGTCTGTTGTAGTAAAAATTTGTATTCCTCATGAAATTACAATTTTTGAGCATCATTACTTAGGACTTTGGGCTGTGCCGTTCCTCAGTTATTCCTCTTGGAAATGTATGAATGAATTGCCAACTGGTCGTTGCCATTCCAGTTGTCAAAGGGACATGTCCCAATGTATTCTGACACTGTCCAATCAGTGTTGCCAGTATTAGACTGTGTAGGTAATCTCTAGTTTTCAATTTATTCATACATTTCCAGGAGGAACAACAGAGGAAAGATACAAAGCAGAGTTCTAAGAAAAGATGCTCCGGAATTGTTATTATAATCGTTAAACCAGACATGTCAAAAGAGCGGATCATCATAATGTCTATAGTAATCACTGGTCCTTTTCCATTGGTTTAGGATTTGTTGCAGCAATGCACATGTTCAATATTTGCAACAACGGGAATCAGGGATTGTCGCTCTGGATACATTGTTAGGTAAAGATTGTACAAACAAGACGTAACTAAGGTAACATGTGAGCGGCAAACAGAAGTATATGTGTAATTGGTCCCTATAGGACTGTAGCTGGCAGTCAGCATAACACACAGCGTCTCTTGTAGGTCACAGGGACAATTACTAAAGGGATCGTCTGGTATTTTAAATAACCTATTCTGCAATAGTAGAGGGGGTCTCACATTCAGGACCCCCATCTATTAGCAAAAAAGAGTGTCTCTCTCTTTGGAGGACTCAGCATGTCCATATATAACACGGACAGCCCATTGATTTAAATGGAGACTGTGTAATGCTTCATTTTCGCTGTGGTGGCGCTGCAGGGAAATTGAACACTTGCTGCTGGATTCAATCGCAGATTATACCTGATCACTGGGGGTCAAAGCAGCGGGACCTGCTGGATTATGCTACAACATTTAGCCAAAGTCACATGGGCCACGTAGGAAATCTAGTACATGGTCTTATAAATGTGTATATGTCGTTATATACTCATTGGTTGGAGACAGTCCCTTTAAGTACAGACAACTGAATGGATTGAATACTTGAAGAGGTTGTCTGGGATTAGATAATAGGCTCTGGTTTTTTTTCAACATGAACAGCGCCTCTCCTGTCCACAGGCTGGGTCTGGTATTGCAGCTCATCCTCTTTCAAGCTAATACCAGACCCAGCTCTTGGACACAAGTGGCACTGACATTTCAGCTCTGGTTGTGACAGTTTTGTACTTGCTGTCATCTTGTAAGGAACTTCTTGTCTTCTATTTCCTGAGCAATGTTAAACAAACAGACGGAAAAGAGAATAAAGCTCCCGCTGTTCTGTAAAGTAACTGACGGGGCCGTCCAAAAATATCCCGTTTTATGAGATGGAGGAGGAATAAAAAGTGCCAAGAACTCAGCTCTGCAAACTGAAGGAATGAAACACAAGGAAGGGATTTTCTCAAGCACAAGGTTGTTGTTTTTTCTATACAAAATCCCTCAATGTGACCTTATGTGTAAATGGTCTGAGAGCCGCTTATAAACATACACAGTGCCTTGTCCTTAAAGGGGGTCTCCACTTTGAACAATCTCTACATGTTAGAACAGTCCCTTGAAAATAAAATGATCACAAAGTATCCCCCTGTTGGGACCCCCGGCGATCAGCTGTAATCTGTGGGGAAACCTAGCAGTAAGTATTCAATTCCAAGCAGCGCCGCCACTGGGCAAATTAAGCATTACACAGAGCCCATTTATATCAATTGTACAAAGCTCCCAATATCCTACATAGAGAATCCTGACTTTTTGCAGCCACCACTAGGGGGAGCTTACTGCATACTGTTTATACATTGATACATTGAGCTCAAGAATAAAACAGTATACAGCAAGCTCCCCCTAGTGGCATCTGCAGGCAACCATAATTTAATCATTTAGCTCTATATCTTTAATCACTTGATCACAGCTTTCTCTTCGTTCAAACAATCAGTTGGGGTCTAAGTTCAGATACATTTACTTCAATGGAGCTGAGCTGCAATACCATACACCACCCATTGGCAGGTGTGGCGCTGTTTCTGGAAGAAAGCAGCCATGTTTTTCTATGTCTGAACTGCTTTAAAGAACAATTCCACCCTAACCTATTCATAAAGGAATACAATATATACATCCAATTATAAATGCAGCAGAGTATTGGAGATGGGAGTTAGCGCTCCAGACTCACAGGGGGCACATACTTCATTAATAAATTAAATTGTGTCCCCTTGAGAAAAGCTCTTAAGGAGGTTGCAGGATTTATACTTATTTCCTGTACAGGTCAAATGAACACAAGTAACAAATGAGGCAGAAGATCTATTGGCCGTCACTTGTACGGCGAGAACGAGATTATCCGGTTACAGTAATATAAGAGCGAATTCTGAATTCTGAGAGCAGATAATGACATCACTGCCGCAGTGTCCTGCACCTCGTCCCATACAAACCATATGTTCATATCTGACAGTGTCAGCCCCCGACTGCAGGACGATGACTAATGTGTAACAAAGATCTGCAGACCCTGACAAAAGTACAAGAATCCTCATACACAAAATGATTATCTGACCTATTATACTAGCGCTCTATTACATAAACTCCATAGATTCACATTGTCATTTTTATTATATTCTTGTACATAGGGGGCAGTATTATAGTAGTTATATTCTTGTATATAGGAGGCAGTAGTATAGTAGTTATATTCTTGTATATAGGAGCAGTATTATAGTAGTTATATTCTTGCATATAGGAGCAGTATTATAGTAGTTATATTCTTGTATATAGGAGCAGTATTATAGTAGTTATATTCTTGTATATAGGGGGCAGTATTATATTAGTTATATTCTTGTATATAGGGGGCAGTATTATAGTAGTTATATTCTTGTATATAGGAATAGTATTATAGTAGTTATATTCTTGTACATAGAGGGCAGTATTATAGTAGTTATATTCTTGTATATAGGGGGCAGTATTATAGTAGTTATATTCTTGTATATAGGGGGCAGTATTATAGTAGCTATATTCTTGTATATAGGGGGCAGTATTATAGTAGTTATATTCTTGTATATAGGGGGCAGTATTATAGTAGCTATATTCTTGTATATAGGGGGCAGTATTATAGTAGTTATATTCTTGTACATAGGGGGCAGTATTATAGTAGTTATATTCTTGTATATAGGAGGCAGTATTATAGTAGTTATATTCTTGTATATAGGGGGCAGTATTATAGTAGTTATATTCTTGTATATAGGGGGCAGTATTATAGTAGTTATATTCTTGTATATAGGAGGCAGTATTATAGTAGTTATATTCTTGTACATAGAGGGCAGTATTATAGTAGTTATATTCTTGTATATAGGGGGCAGTATTATAGTAGTTATATTCTTGTATATGGGGGGCAGTATTATAGTAGTTATATTCTTGTATATAGGGGCAGTATTATAGTAGTTATATTCTTGTATATAGGGGGCAGTATTATAGTAGTTATATTCTTGTACATAGGGGGCAGTATTATAGTAGTTATATTCTTGTATATAGGGGGCAGTATTATAGTAGTTATATTCTTGTATATAGGAGGCAGTATTATAGTAGTTATATTCTTGTATATAGGAGCAGTATTATAGTAGTTATATTCTTGTATATAGGAGCAGTATTATAGGAGTTATATTCTTGTATATAGGGGCAGTATTATAGTAGTTATATTCTTGTATATAGGAGCAGTATTATAGGAGTTATATTCTTGTATATAGGGGCAGTATTATAGTAGTTATATTCTTGTATATAGGGGCAGTATTATAGTAGTTATATTCTTGTACATAGGGGGCAGTATTATAGAAGTTATATTCTTGTATATAGGAGCAGTATTATAGTAGTTATATTCTTGTATATAGGGGGCAGTATTATAGTAGTTATATTCTTGCATATAGGAGCAGTATTATAGTAGTTATATTCTTGTATATAGGGGCAGTATTATAGTAATTATATTCTTGTATATAGGGGGCAGTATTATAGTAGTTATATTCTTGTATATAGGGAGCAGTGTTATAGTAGTTATATTCTTGTATATAGGGAGCAGTATTATAGTAGTTATATTCTTGTATATAGGGACAGTATTATAGTAGTTATATTCTTGTATATAGGATTTGTATTATAGTAGGTATATTCTTGTATATAGGGGCACTATTATAGTAGTTATATTCGTGTATATAGGGGCAGTATTATAGTAGTTATATTCTTGTATATAGGGGCACTATTATAGTAGTTATATTCTTGTATATAGGAGGCAGTATTATAGTAGTTATATTCTTGTATATAGGGGGCAGTATTATAGTAGTTATATTCTTGTATATAGGGGCAGTATTATAGTAGTTATATTCTTGTATATAGGGGGCAGTATTATAGTAGTTATATTCTTGTATATAGGGGCAGTATTATAGTAGTTATATTCTTGTATATAGGGGGCAGTATTATAGTAGTTATATTCTTGTATATAGGGGGCAGTATTATAGTAGTTATATTCTTGTATATAGGGGCAGTATTATAGTAGTTATATTCTTGTATATAGGGAGCAGTATTATAGTAGTTATATTCTTGTATATAGGAGATGTATTATAGTAGTTACAATCTTGTATATAGGAGCAGTATTATAGTAGTTATATTCTTGTATATAGGGGCAGTATTATAGTAGTTATATTCTTGTATATAGTGGCAGTATTATAGTAGTTATATTCTTGTATATAGGAGCAGTATTATAGTAGTTATATTCTTGTATATAGGGGGCAGTATTATAGTCGTTATATTCTTGTATATATGGGGCAGTATTAGGGCATGACCACACGTGGCGGATTTCCTCCGCAACTGTCCGCATCAATGCCGCACAGAATCTGCGTTGCAGATTCTGCTGCGGATCTGCACAAAATGTGCAGTAAATTGATGCGGACTAGCTGCTGCGGACTGCGGGAAAAGTGCTTCCCTTCTCCCTATCAGTGCAGGATAGAGAGAAGGGACAGCACTTTCCCTAGTGAAAGTAAACGAATTTCATACTTACCGGCCGTTGTCTTGGTGACGCGTCCCTCTTTCGGCATCCAGCCCGACCTCCCTGGATGACGCGGCAGTCCATGTGACCGCTGCAGCCTGTGATTGGCTGCAGCCGTCACTTAGACTGAAACGTCATCCTGGGAAGCCGGACTGGAGACAGAAGCAGGGAGTTCTCGGTAAGTATGAACTTCTATTTTTTTTACAGGTTGCTGTATATTGGGATCGGTAGTCACTGTCCCGGGTGCAGAAACAGTTACTGCCGATCGCTTAACTCTTTCAGCACCCTGGACAGTGACTATTTACTGACGTCTCCTAGCAACGCTCCCGTAATTACGGGAGCCCCATTGACTTCCTCAGTCTGGCTGTAGACCTATTAATACATAGGTCCAGCCAGAATGAAGAAATGTCATGTCAAAAAAGCAAGACGCATCCGCAGCCACATAACATGTGCATGACAGCTGCGGACTTCATTGCGGAATTTAGAATCTCGATTGAAGTCAATGGAGAACTTCCGCAATGAGTCCGCAACCAGTCCGCCACACGTCCGCAACATCCATTGTATGCTGCGGACACCAAATTCCGCACCGCAGCCTATGCTCCGCAGCGTAATTGTCAGCCTCGTCTAAACGAACCCTACTAAAAAGAAGTGGAAGGCAATGGAGAAACGGCTCCGCTGCGGATTAACGCTGCGGAGTGTCCGCAGCGGAATTCAAGAGCAATTCCGCCACGTGTGGCTTTGCCCTTATAGTAGTTATATTCTTGTATATAGGAGCAGTATTATAGTAGTTATATTCTTGTATATAGGGGCAGTATTATAGTAGTTATATTCTTGTATATAGGAGGCAGTATTATAGTAGTTATATTCTTGTATATAGGGGGCAGTATTATAGTAGTTATATTCTTGTATATAGGGGCAGTATTATAGTAGTTATATTCTTGTATATAGGGGCAGTATTATAGTAGTTATATTCTTGTATATAGGAGGCAGTATTATAGTAGTTATATTCTTGTATATAGGGGCAGTATTATAGTAGTTATATTCTTGTATATAGGAGCAGTATTATAGTAGTTATATTCTTGTATATAGGAGCAGTATTATAGTAGTTATATTCTTGTATATAGGGGCAGTATTATAGTAGTTATATTCTTGTATATAGGAGGCAGTATTATAGTAGTTATATTCTTGTATATAGGGGGCAGTATTATAGCAGTTATATTCTTGTATATAGGGGGCAGTATTATAGTAGTTATATTCTTGTATATAGGAGCAGTATTATAGTAGTTATATTCTTGTATATAGGGGGTAGTATTATAGTAGTTATATTCTTGTATATAGGAGGCAGTATTATAGTAGTTATATTCTTGTATATAGGGGCAGTATTATAGTAGTTATATTCTTGTATATAGGGAGCAGTATTATAGTAGTTATATTCTTGTATATAGGGGGCAGTATTATAGTAGTTATATTCTTGTATATAGGAGCAGTATTATAGTAGTTATATTCTTGTATATAGGAGCAGTATTATAGTAGTTATATTCTTGTATATATGAGCACTATTATAGTAGTTATATTCTTGTATATAGGGGCAGTATTATTGTAGTTATATTCTTGTATATAGGGGCAGTATTATAGTGGTTATATTCTTGTATATAAGGGGCAGTATTATAGTAGTTATCTTCTTGTATATAGGGGGCAGTATTATAGTAGTTATGTTCTTGTATATAGGGGGCAGTATTATAGTAGTTATATTCTTGTATATAGGAGCAGTATTATAGTAGTTATATTCTTGTATATAGGAGCAGTATTAGGGCGGGTTCACACGTGGCGGAATTTCACTTAAATTCCGCTGCGGACACTCCGCAGCGTTAATCCGCAGCGGTGCCGTTTGTCCATAGACTTACACTTTGATTTAGCAGTGTTCGTTTAGACTAGGCGTAAAATTCCGCTGCGGAGCATAGGCTGCGGAGCGGAATTTGGTGTCCGCAGCATGCTCTGTCTGTTGCGGAGCAGTGGCGGACTCATGGCGGAATTTCTCCATTGACTTCAATGGAGAGTCAAAATTCCGCAATGAAGTCCGCAGATCTTATGTGTGCTGCGGAGCGTATTCGTTTTACTACCATGACATTTCTTCATTCTGGCTGGACCTATGTATTTCTAGGTCTACAGCCAGACTGAGGAAGTCAATGGGGCTCCCGTAATGACGGGAGCGTTGCTAGGAGACGTCTGTAAATAGTCACTGTCCAGGGTGCTGAAAGAGTTAAGCGATCGGCAGTAACTGTTTCTGCACCCGGGACAGTGACTACCGATCTCAATATACATGTATCTGTAAAAAAATAGATAAGTTCATACTTACCGAGAACTCCCTGCGTCTGTCTCCAGTCCGGCCTCCCGGGATGACGTTTCAGTCTAAGTGACGGCTGCAGCCAATCACAGGCCAAGCACAGGCTGCAGCGGTCACATGGACTGGCGCGTCATCCAGGGAGGTCGGGCTGGATGCCGAAAGAGGGACGCGTCACCAAGACAACGGCCGGTAAGTATGAAAATCGTTTACTTTCACTAGGGAAAGTGCTGTCCCTTCTCTCTATCCTGCACTGATAGGGAGAAGGGAAGCACTTTTCCCGCAGTCCGCAGCAGCTAGTCCGCATCAATTTACTGCACATTTTGTGCAGATCCGCAGCAGAATCTGCAACGCAGATTCTGTGCGGCATTGATGCGGACAGTTGCGGAGGAAATCCGCCACGTGTGGTCATGCCCTTATAGTAGTTATATTCTTGTATATAGGAGCAGTATTATAGTAGTTATATTCTTGTATATAGGGGGCAGTATTATAGTAGTTATATTCTTGTATATAGGGGCAGTATTATTGTAGTTATATTCTTGTATATAGGAGCAGTATTATAGTAGTTATATTCTTGTATATATGAGCACTATTATAGTAGTTATATTCTTGTATATAGGGGCAGTATTATAGTAGTTATATTCTTGTATATATGAGCACTATTAGGGTATGTTCACACGGCCTATTTACGGGCGTTTTTGCCCCGAATTACCCCCGAAAATAGCGCCTCAATAGCGCTGACAAACATCTGCCCATTGAAAGCAATGGGCAGACGTTTGTCTGTTCACACGAGGCGTATATTTACGCGCCGCTGTCAAATGACGGCGCGTAAATAGACGCCCGCGTCAAAGAAGTGACCTGTCACTTCTTTGGCCGTAGTTGGAGCCGCTATTCATTGACTCCAATGAATAGCAGCGCTAATTACGGCCGTAATTGACGCGGCGTTCAAGCGCCTGCACATGCCGGTACGGCTGAAATTACGGGGATGTTTTCAGGCTGAAACATCCCCGTAATTTCAGCCGTTACGGACCCCCGCCGTGTGAACATACCCTTATAGTAGTTATCTTCTTGTATATAGGGGCAGTATTATAGTAGTTATATTCTTGTATATAGGGGCAGTATTATAGTAGTTATATTCTTGTATATAGGGGCAGTATTATTGTAGTTATATTCTTGTATATAGGGGCAGTATTATAGTAGTTATATTCTTGTATATAGGAGCAGTATTATAGTAGTTATATTCTTGTATATAGGGGCAGTATTATAGTAGTTATATTCTTGTATATAGGAGCAGTATTATAGTAGTTATATTCTTGTATATATGAGCACTATTATAGTAGTTATCTTCTTGTATATAGGGGCAGTATTATAGTAGTTATGTTCTTGTATATAGGAGCAGTATTATAGTAGTTATATTCTTGTATATAGGAGCAGTATTATAGTAGTTATATTCTTGTATATAGGAGCAGTATTATAGTAGTTATATTCTTGTATATAGGGGGCAGTATTATAGTAGTTATATTCTTGTATATAGGAGGCAGTATTATAGTAGTTACATTCTTGTATATAGGGGGCAGTATTATAGTAGTTATATTCTTGTATATAGGGGCAGTATTATAGTAGTTATATTCTTGTATATAGGGGGCAGTATTATAGTAGTTATATTCTTGTATATAGGGGCAGTATTATAGTAGTTATATTCTTGTATATAGGGGGCAGTATTATAGTAGTTATATTCTTGTATATAGGAGCAGTATTATAGTAGTTATATTCTTGTATATATGAGCACTATTATAGTAGTTATATTCTTGTATATAGGGGCAGTATTATTGTAGTTATATTCTTGTATATAGGGGCAGTATTATAGTAGTTATATTCTTGTATATAGGGGGCAGTATTATAGTAGTTATATTCTTGTATATAGGAGCAGTATTATAGTAGTTATATTCTTGTATATATGAGCACTATTATAGTAGTTATATTCTTGTATATAGGGGCAGTATTATAGTAGTTATATTCTTGTATATAGGAGCAGTATTATAGTAGTTATATTCTTGTATATAGGGGGCAGTATTATAGTAGTTATATTCTTGTATATAGGAGGCAGTATTATAGTAGTTACATTCTTGTATATAGGGGGCAGTATTATAGTAGTTATATTCTTGTATATAGGGGCAGTATTATAGTAGTTATATTCTTGTATATAGGGGGCAGTATTATAGTAGTTATATTCTTGTATATAGGGGCAGTATTATAGTAGTTATATTCTTGTATATAGGGGGCAGTATTATAGTAGTTATATTCTTGTATATAGGAGCAGTATTATAGTAGTTATATTCTTGTATATATGAGCACTATTATAGTAGTTATATTCTTGTATATAGGGGCAGTATTATTGTAGTTATATTCTTGTATATAGGGGCAGTATTATAGTAGTTATATTCTTGTATATAAGGGGCAGTATTATAGTAGTTATATTCTTGTATATAGGGACAGTATTATAGTAGTTATATTCTTGTATATAGGGGGCAGTATTATAGAAGTTATAGTCTTGTATATAGGGGCAGTATTATAGTAGTTATCTTCTTGTATATAGGGGCAGTATTATAGTAGTTATATTCTTGTATATAGGAGCACTATTATAGTAGTTATATTCTTGTATATAGGGGGCAGTATTATAGTAGTTATATTCTTGTATATGGGGAGCAGTATTATAGTAGTTATATTCTTGTATATAGGAGCAGTATTATAGTAGTTATATTCTTGTATATATCGGGGGCAGTATTATAGTAGTTATATTCTTGTATATAGGAGCAGTATTATAGTAGTTATATTCTTGTATATAGGAGCAGTATTATAGTAGTTATATTCTTGTATATAGGGGGCAGTATTATAGTAGTTGTATATAGGGGCAGTATTATAGTAGTTATATTCTTGTATATAAGGGGCAGTATTATAGTAGTTATATTCTTGTATATAGGGAGCAGTATTATAGTAGTTATATTCTTGTATATAGGAGCAGTATTATAGTAGTTATATTCTTGTATATAGGAGCAGTATTATAGTAGTTATATTCTTGTATATAGGGGCAGTATTATAGTAGTTATATTCTTGTATATAGGGGGCAGTATTATAGTAGTTATATTCTTGTATATAGGGGACAGTATTATAGTAGTTATATTCTTGTATATAGGGAGCAGTATTATAGTAGTTGTATTCTTGTGTATAGGGGGCAGTATTATAGTAGTTATATTCTTGTATATAGGGGGCAGTATTATAGTAGTTATATTCTTGTATATAGGGGACAGTATTATAGTAGTTATATTCTTGTATATAGGGAGCAGTATAAAGGCACGTTCAGACGTGGCAGAATTTTTCCACTGCAAATGTTGGTGCAGATTTGGGGCAATTACGCAACAAATCTGCAGAAACATTTGCATATTTGACAGATAATTCAGACGTTGCAGATATCACAGCGGACTTGCCATAAATTTTAGTTTTTGCAATGCAAATGCTGAAATCCGCAGTGAAATTCCACTGCTTCTCCGCAACGTCCGAGCTGCTGCGGAGGGGAAAATCTGCACCGCAGCCTGATTTCCGCAGTTATTTTTCGCAACGTCTGAACTAAGTTTCCTAAAAATGTATAGAAACAAATGTAAAAAACGGCTGCTGCAGAATCCCAGTGCGGTCTGTCGGCAGCGGAATCTAACTGCAATTCCGCCTCGTCTGAACGTGGTCTTATTGTACAGAAATTCCATTGTCTACGCGTCGTATCGGTACAATAAATTGCAGCCCTATAACTTCCTATAATATCCGTCTTCATCAGTCCATATTCATCCGCTGAGCCGGCATCTTCTCCATGCGCCAGGTTTGCAGGGATGAGCTGGCAGTCATAATTAAAGGGGAAGCTCGGTCCCTTGTTAGTGATTAGTGGTTAATGAAAGGGCGAGTTAATTTTCCACACCAGAAACTTTTCTGAACTCTGTAATTGTAGGATAAGCCGTAGTTTCCCAGGCTTTGCCTCGTGGAGCAGACAGCACCCCTGCCCTGGTCCCTAACCCGTTTACTTTACCAGATCACTGGCTTGGGGAGTTTTATTTTGTAAAGGGATCCCAGTCCTGGTCTTGAGTTACTTATGACGGGGAGGACGTAGGCGGATCAGCGGTAGATGCAGTATCATGTAACACCCCAAGTTTCCCAGCACTTGATCAGACGAGATGGAGGGGTGCCATAATTGGGGGTCCTCCTCCGTTCGCCAGGAGACTATTATGGTGTGTGCATCCAACATCGCTCTTATTGATGGCTCCCCTGTAATTAATAGCTAATCAGGAGAGAAAAAGCATTTTAAAAAAGTTTGTTCCTGGAAACCATCAGCAAGCAGGTTTAACTACAATGTGCACCTTCGGACACAAAATGATCTCTTCTGAAATATTAGATATCCTATAGATATGCCATAAATGTCTGTGATAGGAAAACTCCTTTAAGGGTCGAGTCCAGGTGCTGAGTCCTCCACCCATCACTCAAATGAATGGTCTGCAGCACACGCCCCTTCACCCCCACTCAGGAGAGTCTGTAGCCCACAAAGTATGGTGCCGCAACCCCTATAGTCCCCCGACAAACTTCTGGCATGTGTCTACAAAATGTCAAAATATAGGTGCACGTTTACTTTAACCTTCTTGTTGATGGTTTCCAGGTATAAATATTTTTTATGCTTTTTCTCAATAAACTGAAAGAGAACAAGAAAAATGTGAACATTAAAAACATGGCGGATAGATTGTTGCGCACATTTGCTTTAAGCTGGAGGGGGGTCCAAACACAAGAGGGAAGGGTCTGTGAGGCCCTTCCGATCGCGCCTTGCCCTTTTGACCTCTCATGGGAGAAACCAAAACCCTTTTCCTTAGCCTGCTTGTTGATGGTTTCCTGGACACAGATGGTGGACTTCTTATTTGCAGACTACAGAGCTCGTCCACTACACCATATTATATTATAACGTGAATATTTTCCTTCTTTGTGTCGCTGAGCTCCGGCCTCTTGTTCTGTCAGTTGCCCCTCATACCCCGGTGTGGGGCACTTTCTAACTCATCTACCCCCCCCCCCATTTCGGGACTATGTGCTCTCAGGTATAACGAGGGGTTAAGCGGGCGCCCGTCCCTGTGTCTGAAGAGACGTCTCTGAGCCGGGAAGTATGGGCGGGGCTAAGCAAGTTCAAGTCCTCATCCCAAAATCCCGCCTCCCCTCAGTGCGGCGGCGGTTGTGGAGTCGGTGGAGGCTGAAGAGACGACTGGAGCCGGGACGGACGGGGGCAGCGGCTGGGGCTCTGCGCGCTCTTTAGCTTTTCTCACACTCTCATTTTGGGCGCCATGAGAACCCCCTCAGAGCGGTTGTCATGGTAACCGGGGGCGGCTGCAGGCCGGAGACAGCACCCCAGCACCGGGGAGAAGGAGGAGGTTACTGACCCTGCAAGAGGGGGTGGGGGTCGCTAGAGAAGGGGGGGTATAGCAGACATTGCGGGGAATTGGTGAGGAGGATCACCCAGGATGGAGGACGGGTTCTCCAGCTACAGCAGCAGCAGCCTCTACGACACCACCTCCCTCTTCCAGTTCTGTAATGGTGAGTGGCTTTTTTTTTGGGTGGGGGGGCTGCTAACCTTTATCTGTAGAGGTGTTACAACCTGCGGAACTACACATCCCAGCATGCATTGACCGATAGTGGCGGGCCTGTCCACATCTAGGGGCGGCTAGAGCATGCTGGGATTTGTGGTCCCTACTACTTAGCCTCTATATGGAATTTACACCCCTGTGGAACTACAGATCCCAGCATGCCTTGACAGCTAGTGGCGTGCCTTCCCACATCTAGGGGCGGCTAGAGCATGCTGGGATTTGTGGTCCCTACTACTTGGCCTCTATTCGGAATTTATAACCCTGTGGGACTGCAGATCCCAGCATACCTATACAGCTGGAGACATGATGGAACTTCTAGTTCTACAGCAGCTGCTTGTACTAGGGTTGTAAGGTTTTTGTCTCTGTGGGATAGGTGATTTCATAGGCTGCTTTTGGGACTACAGATCCCAGCATCCCTTGTCTGCTGGTGAGGTTGTTCTTCTCTGTCTGAAACTGCTAGAGCATGCTGGGACTTTTAGTTCTTCAGCAGCTGCTAATTCAGGTGGCTTTTACCAAGGTTATATGTTTTGCGCCTTGTATGTGTGTAGGTGATTCATCCATTGTAGACCTCTTATAAGAATTGTCCATGTAGCTTGATGAAAAGTTCTGCAACTTACTGTGTGTTTCAAGTCCTCACATTTTCAAGATCTCTGCTTGCTGTGAATAAATAAGAACCGACTCTCACAGGTTTGTTACAATTGTATCCAGTCTAGCCAATCCCCTGAGATAAACACTCCAGACTGATACATGTAGCAAACTATCAGGACAGGAGAGCGATTTATGCTCCTGATCTGATGGTCTAGACTGGATATAACTGTAGCAAACCATCTGATGTGAGAAGTATTCGATCTGTGCAGGTTTTCAGCATCTGGATGTTAATAACGATGTTCCCATTTACTGACTGCAAGCAGAGATCTTGAAAATGGTGCGTAATTGAACCACAAAAGATGGTAAGTTGCAGACTGACTTTAAGGACCTGCGATGGTGTTGGAGAAGCTCCTTAGTAATGGGGGCACATACTTCATCACCAGAAGAAAGTGCCGTGGCCTTATTTAGGGGTTGTCCAGGGTTAGAAAAACATGTCTTCCTCCTTCCAGCAGCTCGGTCACACCTGTCCATGGGTTCCGTCTGGAATTGTAGCTCTGCTTTAGGTGAATGAGGCTGAGCTGCGATACCACGCACAACCTGTGGACCGATGTGGCACTGTTTATTTATATAGGTTTGAGTCCATGTTTGTGTAAGAAAGTGACCAGATCACCGTGGATTCCAAAAAGCTCCGGGGGCTCGGACTCCAAAGTATCTTGTGAAGAGAACTTGCCTGGCACGACTAAGCCTTGGAGCCCCGTATTAATGAGGATCTGTCATTGGTGCTGCCGACCACTGCTTGCCCTGTATTCTAAACGGCATGAACCTCTTGGTTGATTGGCTAAGATGGATCATGTGGCCATTAACCCGTCACTTGTATGTGAAAGTTGCGGAGCGTTAGCCATGTGATCCCTCTCTGCCAATGCGCAAGCGAGAGATGCGCTGTATTCTAGTAAAAATTGGGAGGAATGTTCTAGGGATGCTGTAGCACCCCAGTTTAAAGGTGTAATCCATTGATGCTGTGTTATGGCAAGAGCTGTGAATGGCGCAATCCTGTGTCGTGCTCCACCCCTTGTACAACTTTTAACCCTTTTAAGTAGGGCATCTAATTGCCACCCTAGTATTAAGGGCCACCTCTCTAAGTATTAATTTATGGTCAGGTGATGACTTTTCGTAGACCAATTATAGTCCTAGGGGCTGTCATGTGACGCGTAAATACATTAGGCTGACCAATCACTGCGGACTGTCGCCTTCAGGCCATCCAGCGCTGCCGCACTCCAGAGGTCAATGAAAACTTCCACCCTCAGGTGACTTTTTCCATTGACTTTTATGGCAAGAAAAAAAAGCAGGTGGCAGTACTGGAATGGTATACAAGTCGCCTCCCCTGGCACCAGGCTGAAGTGGTCTAGCCCTGGCCGTGCTGCGCTTCTGTTACATTGTGCTGCTGGGTGTTAGACGTGTGCGTGGAAGTGATTGCATTTGTTGGTAAACTCTGGCACAATATTGGACTATGATCCTCTGGCGGCGGCAGCGTTGTGTAATAATTAATATTCTGCCAAACACTCAGCTGCGGAGACGGGGGGGGGGGGGGGTGCTTTCACGTTCTGCCAGGATTTTGCACGGTTTGCTGGGATGTCACAGCGCAGACTGTACGTCTCTATAGCACTGACTGGGCGCTCCTGTCACGGCGGGACGCCTCGGAGGACTAATTCCTTCAATGTTACACGTTTATTATTCCTGGTGTCCTATATCCGTGTTAATCACATGCGGCGATGGATCCGGTGTGCGCCAATGTGTGCTAAATATTGTATCAGCCCAGGCATTACTGGGTTAAACCAGGGCTGTCAATGATTAACGGAGACTGCAGGGAATGTCTGGGGTATTAAACAAGGTTCCTATGAGAAGACGTCCTCATTATCTAGCGCCGGCGATCACACACCGCGTTTTTCATCCATTCTTACCCACCTGGAAGAACGGCTGCCGTTAGGACAAACCCCCCTGTTAGAGCGACTCTAACCCCCATGTGCCTAATTCGTTGCAATAAATAATGTGAAATTCCTTTAATCCAGCATCCGATAATTTAGAAAGTCTGATAATCCAGCACTTCTTTTCTTTGGCGCTCAAGTGCATGACGTGACCCCCTTCATTGTTTATCCAGGTATAGCTGCACATACCACCCCTTCGTTCTGCTGATCGGTGGGGGTTGGGGTATTCTCATCTTGGGCACCTATGACATATCCACAGAACTAGAGTCCACCAGTTATAAGCTGCTTTTCTTACTGAAATAAACATAGAGGTAATGCCATGATTCCCATAGACCCACTTTGAACGCTGCTCTGAAGGAGAGGGATGCCCCCAGCCGAGAACCTGGAAAAATCCCCAGAGCCAGGTGACCAATGTGCAGAAAAATCTGCAAACTTTTTGGATAGTTTTCTATTCAGGTCTATGAAACATTTGGCCATTAAGGGGCTCATAAAATGGTCTTTCCTTGCACCCAAAATCCCCCAGTCAGGGGGCCAGGACTTAAAGTGGTTTTCCCATAATCAATATTTATCCCCTATCCGCAGGGGGTCCGACTGCTGGTACCCCTACTGATCAGAAGATTGGGTTTACCTTACCGTTCATGGGGAGCCCCGTAGAATTAGAGCGGTAGTGCACATTCTTGGCCGTTGCTCCATTCATTTCTATGGGGCCGCCGAAGACAGCACTCGGCAGCCCCATAGAAATGAATGGAGCTGTAGCTGAGCATGTGCAGCACCAGGACTGGCAAGGTAAGCCTGTTCTCGTGATTGGTGGAGGTCCCAGGGGTCGGACCCCCACCGATCAGATATTTGTCACCTATCCTGCGGATAAATAATGATTATGGGAAAAACCCTTTATTGTGGGCAAATACTGAGCGTCATGGTCTTGTATGAGTGGAGTGATGAGTAATATAGCAGGGGAGCAGCGGTGGGTATTCATATAGCAGCAGGCAGAATATAGGCTACTATAGAGGGTTGTCTGTATTCTGCTGAAAGGATTTGCTTTCTTTCCTTTTAATATTGGACTTCTCCTATTATGGGACTCTCTACCTTTGTGAATAAGGGGGCGAAGGGAATTGCTGATGTCCCGGGGCAGGGCCGGCCCTCCATCCCTCTTTATTTCTATATCGTCTACCTTCATGATCTTCCTACTTCCTCTATAACGAGTGGTTTATCCAGCCCAGGGCGTTGGTGGAGAGATGTAGAACCCGTGTGGGAGAGTTTATCCAACTTCTTCCTGTGAATGTTTTCTGCAGTCGGGACTCCAATGAATCTGTCGGCCGCCCGCGTTCTACCGGGACTAGATGGGGGTAGGGAGAATTCATATCTGCAAAAAAAAAAGGGGGACAGCTTCATTCTGTATTGTCCCAGCAGCTATAATTTGCCTATTGTCGCTGGAGAAAGGCACTTTCTTCTATTAGAAGTGAGGGGAGTGGCGGACACTGGGATGCTGAGTGGACAAACCAGTTTAGTTAACCCTTTAAGTTGCATGAATGAGCTGCCGTCTGCGGCTGCATTCACATAAGACATTGAATGATCAGGCCGTTTTTAGGTTTTTCCCTCATCGCCTTCCCAGGGCCTTAACTTTTTTTCTTTTTTCCCGTTGACGAGTTGTAGTTTAATTTATTGTACCATATAATGTACTGGGAAACGTCTAAATATTATTTTGTGGGGTGGAATGAAAAAAACCCCCAGTAGTTTCACCATTGTGTTTTGGGTTTCGGTATTAGGGCATGACCACACGTGGCGGATTTCCTCCGCAACTGTCCGCATCAATGCCGCACAGAATCTGCGTTGCAGATTCTGCTGCGGATCTGCACAAAATGTGCAGTAAATTGATGCGGACTAGCTGCTGCGGACTGCGGGAAAAGTACTTCCCTTCTCCCTATCAGTGCAGGATAGAGAGAAGGGACAGCACTTTCCCTTGTGAAAGTCAAAGAAATTCATACTTACCGGCCGTTGTCTTGGTGACGCGTCCCTCCTTCGGCATCCAGCCCGACCTCCCTGGATGACGCGGCAGTCCATGTGACCGCTGCAGCCTGTTATTAGCCTGTGATTGGCTGTAGCCGTCACTTAGACTGAAATGTCATCCTGGGAGGCCGGACTGGAGACAGAAGCAGGGAGTTCTCGGTAAGTATGAACTTCATTTTTTTTTAAAGATAGATGTATATTGGGATCGGTAGTCACTGTCCCGGGTGCAGAAACAGTTACTGCCGATCGCTTAACTCTTTCAGCACCCTGGACAGTGACTATTTACTGACGTCGCCTAGCAACGCTCCCGTCATTACGGGAGCCCCATTGACTTCCTCAGTCTGGCTGTAGACCTAGAAATACATAGGTCCAGCCAGAATGAAGAAATGTCATGGTAGTAAAAACAATACGCTCCGCAGCACACATGACATGTGCATGACAGCTGCGGACTTCATTGCGGAAATTAGAATCTCCATTCAAGTCAATGGAGAAATTCCGCCATGAGTCCGCCACTGCTCCGCAACAGACAGAGCATGCTGCGGACACCAAATTCCGCTCCGCAGCGGAATTTTACGCCTCGTCTAAACGAACACTGCTAAATTAAAGTGTAAGTCAATGGACAAACGGCTCCGCTGCGGATTAACGCTGCGGAGTGTCCGCAGCGGAAGTTAAGTGAAATTCCGCCACGTGTGAACCCAGCCTAACTGCGTTCACCCTGCGGTAAGAATGAAATGTTCACTTTATTCTCCGGGTCAATACGATTACAGCGATGCCAAATTTATATAGTTTGTTTTATATTTGACTACTTTTACAAAATAAAAACATTTTGTTAAAATGTACCTATACTTTCATAAAACTTTTGGACATGTCATAGTGACAAGTCAGAAGTTTTGATTGGTGGGGGTCCGAGCACTGAGACCCACACAGCTTGCTAAAACAAGGCGGCAGAAGCGCTCTGGTGACCTCTCGGACCCCCAACGATCAAAACTTCTGACATGTTAAGGCTTGTCCACATATAACGAAATTGCTACGAAAAATGGTGCGGATTTTGCTGCGTGTTTCTCAATGTTGGGGGATGGTGACGTCTACTCTGAAAAACGCAGCAATTCAGTCCACTTTCCGCAGCAGGAATTGACGTGCTGCGTTACGAAAAATACGCACCGCAGGTCAATTTCTGGTCGGAAATTTTACGCAACGTGGATGAGATTTGTTACATCTCAACAGTTTTTTTTTTTTTTTGTTTGTTTTTTTTTTATACATCATTCACCAGGCAGTTTAAATAATGTTGAATTGTAATTTAGACTTTTACAAACGTGGTGATACCAATTATGTTTACTTATTTTTTACAATACTTTTTGGGGAAAAATGGGAAGCGGGTTTTTATTAAACGTTTAAGATTTTTTTTGTATTTATAAAAAAACACTAACTGTATTTTACTAGTCCCCCTAGGGGACTTCAACCAGTTTTTCTTGGCTCGCTTGCATAATATACTGCAATACTTATGTATTGCAGTATATTCTGTTCTTTACAGGTTCCAATTAACGGGTAACGAAATGTTCCACAAACTGCTGATGTTTCATAGTGACGTGTCAGAAGTTTGAACGTTTAGGAGCACAAAGATGGCAGATCTGGTGGCCTTCGTTAAGCCACCAAGCTGCCGTGATCTCTATCTGCACCCCGCTTTTTAATGGCTTAGATGCCATGGTCACTGTTGACTGCGGCATGAAAGTGGTTTAGCAGCTGGGATCGGAGTTCTTTCCGATCCCAGCAGCTAGAGCGGGGTGTTAGCTGTAATATACAGCTGACACCCGCAGCATATGATGCAAGATCCACCCGTGAGCCCACTCCCTACAATACCTCTCCCCTACGACATATGTGCAATGCTTGGTAGTAAATGGGTTAATGGGGACTCTCCATTCAATTGTATCCAGTATAAATTATCCTCTGTGAGCTGAACAGTCCGATACTACACTGATACATTTTACCTGCACTGATACATTGTATCAGTCTACCAGGGCAGGAAAGGACTGTCTAGACTGGATACAATTGTAGCAAACACTCAGCTGTGAGGAATTTTAGGTCTGTACTGGTTTTCAACCTCTGGATGTAAACAAAATGCTTCCATTCACTGACCGCAACCATAGAACCCTATGGTGATGTAAGGGTGGGCAGGGTATGGAGTGGCAGTAGGTGTACGATTTCTTGAATAGGAAGCGGACCCCGTACTATTTTAATCAGGAGAGTTGCGAGTTGCGAGTGGCGTGCTTTCCTTCAAGATGTCATCAATTCTATCCAGGGAGCTGAGATCTGAGGAGATGTTTGGCGTCCTGTAGAGCTGCTGTAGTCCCGAGCTCCATGTCGATATTATCACAATGACTCATTTTCCCAAATCTGAAATAGCGGCGCATGATGCAGCACGTACACGATTTCTTGCACCCGCCACCATTGGCTAATATTACCAGTGGTCACTCGTGGTATCGGACCGTGATCTTCTGCGCCGTATATCGCCATGGAGCCCGGGCTTTAGCTGCCCCTGTGCCGGCCGGAGGCGGAAGATGTTTCTCCAGGAAAAAAAAATCACTGATGACCCCAACCAGTGTTAACTCCATGTCAGAGGCAGCGCTTGTCCAGGATTAGAAAGACATGGCTACTTCCTTCCAAAAACAGCACCACGCCTGTCTTCTGGTTGTGTGTGGTTTTACAGCTCAGTTCACTTCTAATCAGCTGCAATACCAGATACAACCTGTGGACAGGTGTGGTGCCGTTTTTGGAAGAAATAATATTCTGGATTTGAGTGGAGTCCAGTTCTGGCTTAGATGTTGTTAGTTACGACCTTTTCTTGCCTTCTATTTATTTTTCCTCAGTGTTGGCTGCTTTTTGTTTTTGCTCCGTTATCTTCTAACTATGACGGCATATTAGCTGTATTGTCTATTGGAGTCTAAAGTAGTGAGAAATCCACCTCCTGTTTCATCAGATGCTCCGGCTTCTGCACTGTCCTTCCTCCATGCTTTATACTGCAGTACTTCTCACTCAGATTGGCTGCTGTATATATTCGCACATGTTCAGTGACTTCCACTATAGAGCCGGACATCATAGTATATTGTATAAAAACCTGTGTACGGGGCAAAATGGCTATGGGCATATTTTACGATAAAACGGCTGCATATGAAAGTGGGTTCTATACGAGGGAAACGACTAAATTACTGAGTCAAGGACAATGAGATCTTGGATCCGATGAGACTTAATCAGAGTAATGGCAGCCGGGTCTTTGCTGTATTGATTATGAGTGCGCCACTCTCCGTTATTACTGGTGAGTCAGCAGAGAAGACGGAACTCTATAATTGATATGATGATAAATTTCCAACCATTAAGAGGATTGAACATTCCAGCGATCGCTGTAGTTCTGGTCCTGCGTGGACGATACACATGCATTTATGACGTACACAGCTCTGTGACTCACGGCAGCTCTCCTGGCACTTCTCCGGTGCCACCCGTGCCCTCACATTTATTGCAGCCTTGTAGGACTTTGTCACTGGTTCAACCCCAACACTGCAGCGAAAAACATGACCTGTTCCCTTACCAAACATGTCTCCTCTCCAAGGAGGGGTTAAATATATACAAAAAAAAAATTCTTTAAAGGGGTAACCGCAACCCGTAAGTGTCTGATAGATGTGGATCTGGCTTCACCAGGCAGTATGGGTGTCAGGTACCCCATTCTTGATAATAGGTGCAGGTCCTAGAGCGATCAGACATTTATAGTATATCCCATGGATCTAACATAAATGTCTGAGTAGGGAATACCCCTTTAGGCCTTGTTCACACAGTGCAGATTTGCTGCAGATTTTGCCATAATATGTTCTGGTTCCTACGGGCACCAACTGGTGCAGCATTTGCACCAAGTTCACATTAAAGTCTTTGTCCGCTTTGGGGAACCCATTCCATACATCCCGCACACGGTGGTAATGGAGAAGAGGGAAGTTACTGTTATCGAAGGCTGGGAACATCCTCACCTAGTCCTGCTCACACAGCTGATGTGTTTGTTACAGTGTAGCTAGGCTTTCCTAATCCTCAGGCGAAGATCGTTTGCTGCCCTGTAACTAAATACCCTGGCCAAGGCAAAGGGGCTTGTTGGCACCCCAAAAACCCAGAGCACATCCCCCCCCCCCCCCCCCACCTCTTCTTTGTGCTAAATGCAGCACCAAGTTCTCTCTCCTGTCCTGGACAGCAGGCTGATGGCTTCAACCTACACTGATCCATTGTAACAAACCCATCAGCTGTGTGAAAGTAGCACTAGGCCAGGATAGGTTTTCAGCCTTTGAATGTGAATAGGAAAGTTTTTATTCCATGACAACAAGCAGAAATGTAGAAATTGGTGGGGAAGTAAAACACAAAGTATATTAGAATGTGGTGGAACTTTTCATTATATCATTGAGCTTTTATTTGCAATAAATTACATATAAAGTACATTGTCCTATTTTGGTGCCACTGAAACAAGTCCTCCCCCCTGCGTTATTATATGGCCGGCTCATTGTCCTTGCAGTGATTTCTCCTGATGGTCTTGCCAAGTTGGGCTGGGCACCTGTAGTGTTAGTGCTTGGCATGAGAGCAAGTATCCTGGTACAAGGGATTGCAGATCTGGCCTCCAGTTTGTCATCCGTGTCTGTCTAGATTTGGTACTTGTGACTCCAGCGTTGCAGTAAGGGTATGTGCACACACACTAATTACGTCCGTAATTGACGGACGTATTTCGGCCGCAAGTCCCGGACCGGACACAGTGCAGGGAGCCGGGCTCCTAGCATCATACTTATGTACGATGCTAGGAGTCCCTGCCTCTCCGTGGAACTACTGTCCCGTACTGAAAACATGATTACAGTACGGGACAGTTGTCCTGCAGCGAGGCAGGGACTCCTAGCATCGTATAGAAGTATGATGCTAGGAGCCCGGCTCCCTGCACTGTGTTCGGTCCGGGACTTGCGGCCGAAATACGTCCGTCAATTACGGACGTTATTAGTGTGTGTGCACATACGCTAAGAAGCTCCAGCCTTGTATCTGTATGGAAGTACCAGGATGTCGGCATCAACCAAACTAGTCCCCTAATGAATTTGGACTTGGCGCAAGCATGTATCACAAGCTCACCCGTTTATGGGCGCCGTGTAATACTTCATTTCCCCTGTGGAGGATGACCAGCTGATCGCCGAGGCGGTGTGCTTTGGAGACGATTGTCCAGTTTACGGTCTCCAACATTATAGAATATTTATAGTGCTGCCTTCCTCTATTTAGTATTGTACCAAATCCGCGCATCATACGCCACCCTATGGACTCGGCGACTTTCTGATTGCCAAATGGCGCCATATTCTTAGACAGAAAACTGTTGGCACGGTGCTACTTTTTCATAAGTTTTGATGAGCGGTATTGGGCCCTGGCGTACGTGGTAAACATGTCCATAGGGTAACCATATCCGACAGTGGCCAAAAGACAGCCCTATTGGCCTCCGTCTAGCCGGTATATTGAAAAACGAACCTATTCGATACAACGGAATCCAGTTCAAAAAATGTATACTGCGTTGTTTCCATTTTTTTCACATGGGAGGTTGGCTGAAAGATTCCACTACATGGCATACGGCACTGGCCTATGGTTTAATGTATAAATCATGTGCTTTTTATGACGTCTACGTTAAACGGAACCATTATAGTCAACGGCAACCTCCAAAACACCAGCTGTTGTAAAACTACAATTCCCAGCATCCCGTGACAGCCTTTGGATGGAATATTAAAGCCTTTGGCTGTCAGGGCATGCTGGGAGTTGTAGTTTTATAACATCTGGAGTGCCGATTTGTTGCTGACCCTGATTCGTGGTGACTGATGCCACTGTTGGGGCATCTGTCAAAGCCTCGTTTACGTCGGGAGCTTTTCTTGGTGTATACGGTAAACGGAGACCATAAACCTGATGTACACAAGGCATCGCTACATCTGATGCCAGCCAAGTAGAGGAGATTACACTATAGTGCCAGCAGAGTGCGGTGCCCATGATCACAGATCTAAATATACTGCAGTGTATATATTCTTATTACATTAATGTTGCAATGAGAATTATTTTCGGTCATCCCAAATGTAATGAAAGATGAGCTCAGCACGGGAGAGGCCAAGACCCTGCGGCTCCCTGTGATTTACTGCCATCCGCTGAAGCCAAATTCCTCCCGTGCTATACATAGTACATCTTGCTCTTGTCGCTCTGGTTCAGGGAATGAGTAAATCGTTCCATTCTCTCTGCTGGTGGAAAACTTGAGTTTGGACAAAGATCATAAGACAGATTCCTGTGTCTCATTTATGATCCGTGACCGTGGGGCCGGGTCAGATTGTAAAACGAGCTCTACGGCCAAATGCACACGATGCATATTACGTTCAGATTAGCAGCGCATATTTTACTGTGGCAAATCTGTAGCGCAATACAGTACCAGCAAAGGGTACGATTTTTACATAATCTCTTCTACAACTTTTTCCGCCAGTAGATTGACCTGCGGTGCAGATTTTAAAATTCGCCGCAATTTATTTATCTTGTGTCTCCGCCTCAGCATTGTATCTGACAAATTTGTAAAAACAACAAAACAAAAAACCACCACAGTCTGCAGCATAAAACTGCACCTATTTCCACATCAAAATGTTTAAAAATGCGCCGTTAAATGCAGATTTTACCCTGTGAAATTACCTGCGTTTATCTACCGTTTTGTTGCATATTTTCTGCACCAAATTCGACAATTCGGGCACGTACGCGGCTGCGTACGGCAGATGTGCGATTATAGCTTTACCAATTATATAGAGCCAAATGACCCAATACCTATGTTGTGGCCTCATTAATTTGGTGAAATTCCTGTAATCCGGCATCTGATAACCCAGAAAGTTTTATAATCCGGCACTTTTTACTTTGCACAGACCTTCAGTATAAATGGAGACTGAGCGGTGGGAACTGGTTAGTCAATTCCTCTGAATACAACACCCCTGACATAGTGACCCCCGATATATAAATCCGTATGTGGTTTAGATATGCATGCTGGATGGTCGACATTATTGGCCTTAATTCTTGCATAGATGTCATCAATGTATCTCCAGTTTTCTGTCTTCCTGGATAATTACCAGTTCCAAAAAGTGCAAAATATTTTCCGCTCTTTTCCTAGGAACTAGAACTGTTAAACTATTCAGAAGTCGTGCTGTATAAATGCTGCATTATTACCTACGGCTCGGAGTTGGTTAATATTTGCATGGCTCTTGCGTCAAGGATACGTTGCAATCTCTGTCCCATTAGTTAAACGCTGATCTCTGGGTCAGATACATTGTTACGAGACACATAGTTATTCATTACTGGTCCATTGCTCTGGGGGTTAATGATCCTGGGTCAGTATGAGCAGATTCCAGCCTGTGTGATGCTTCTCCCCAGTTGCTGTAGATCACACATTGCGTTGAATGTTGTATGAAACCAAATAGGAGGGGCCACAGAGAAAAAAAGGAGGAGACAGCAGGGGCTGTGCATTTCTATGGCGTCTGGGTGACTGCGTGACTAACTGATGGCTCCGTAGCTGCTGAAAATGATTGAGAGGTCAGGAGTCTGTGACGTAGGAAGAATCACAGCACAAAGTTATAAAGCAAGAAGTGGTCTTTATCTATCTGGCTGCAGTGTGTGGGAGTCTGGGCACAATGATCCGCTGTCTGATTTATTTATTTGAAGATTGTTATGTTCCTTAAATGTCACTTGTAAATGTCCCGGCTTGTGGCCGGCTACCATAGAAGGAGGAAGATTCCTGCAATAAGTCTTTGTTCTTTTCCAGCCATTCCCATTATGTAGCTGTTGACGTTCTCGCTAGATGACTGTGATGGCGGCTCCAAAATCAGCCAAGTATGAGATCGTTGCAGGACTAATTTACTATAAAATCCCGTCCACATGTTGCGGTCGATAAACTTGTGGTTTTTAGTACATTATGAGGATTTTTCAAACCGTAACGTTACCGGTTTCCCGGCTTTTACCCTATTTGATCCACTATGAATAGGTTCTTAAAGGGGTTGACCACCCAAGACCACCCCTGTTTTATCAGGCAGCCCTCCTGATGGTGAGCATGGGGGCTCAGTGGTTAGCGCTGGGTTCAAATCTGACCTAGGAACCTCTGCATAGAGTTTGTACATTCTCCCCGTGTTTGGTGGGTTTCCTCCCACACTTCAAATACATCATTGGCTTCCTATTTTACTGGCAGTATTAAAGGGGTAATCCCACCACATCAACAGTATAGTCAATAATTGTTTGATCGCTGGGGGTTCCACCGACCAAGAGGACAAGGGTCCCGAGTCCCCTGAAGGAACGGAGCAGTGGGCGCGCGTGTACGCTGCTTCTCCGTCCATTCTCTATAGGGCCGCCGGACATAGCCGAGCACTGTGGGACCCCCAGCGATCAAAAGCGTATCCCCTCTCCTGTGGATAGGTGATACACTGATGTGGAATTACCCCTTTTATGTGTCTGAAATAGATGGTGAGCGCCACTGGAGACCGGGACTGATGGGAGCAACGCTGCAGGATATGTGTGGGCGCTACATGGGCAATAGGAAAAACATTGTCAGAGGGAACATGCCAGCGCTGCAGGGAAAATGCGGTATTAAATGGCTCCTACCGAAGTCCATGGCTGACTGTTGTCCGGAGTCGTACAGAGCGAGTGGTACACACTGCAGCGGCTCTCTAGGCTTATGAGGATCATAGAACGTGTGTGGACCAGGATTATTAAAGGGAATTTGCCATCTGGCCACGCTCCTTTCGTGCCTCTTAGGACTTTTGCAATCACTAAAATGCCCTTGAAACCTGATTGAGGGGCCAGATAATATCAGGTCACATACTCCCATGGTTGGTACGTTTAAAGGTATTGTCTCTCCAACCTCCGTTGCAGGGGAAATGTAGTATTACGTGGCAGCCATACGGATGAGTTCGCCAGAACGGGAAGAGCATCTCTTCTACCTGGGTCATAAAGAGGGTCCTAAACAAGACGTCTGAACAGGGGTTTTCTGAACGCGACCCCTTTAAGGCCACGTATATAGTTCTTGCTGAAGCTTTTGTGACCGGTTCTCTTTAAGAGAAAAATCCAGTGTGAGGGTATGCTCACACGGCCTATTTTCAGCCATTTTTCGGGCTGCAAACGCCCCGAAAAAACTGCTGATAACACGGGCGCTGAATGCCTCCAAACATCTGCCCATTGATTTTAATTGGAAAAAGGGCGTTTTGTTCCCACGGGGCGTTATTACGCGGCCTTTTGTAAAAACGGTGCGTAAAAAGCGCCCCTTAAAAAAGAAGTGCATGTCACTGCTTGAGCCGTTTTTCATTGTCTCAATAGAAAAACAGGCGTTAATGCGTTAAAAAACGGCTAAAAATCAGAGGCTGGTTTCCCTTGAAAACCGCTCCGTATTTGACGGCCGTTTTTCGTTTGCCGTGTGAACATAACCTAAGATCTAACGTCAGGAATGGCGTCTACTTGTAATGTAAAGAATTCGGATCACATGCGATTTCCACATAGGAAGACGCAGAGGATTTTCCGATATAACTCCCTGCCGATCCTTGATCTAGATGATGTCATACAATGAGCTTATGTCTTCCTAAATATAGGCTGTTCATGAATATTTATAAGTGCCCAGAAGGTGAAAAGCTGAAAATAGAACAGATGCAAATAACTTGTGTTTTCTGTGTGGGCTGTGAGGCGGCAGGTTCCCTTGACTGCGTTTTTAGATTCTTAGGCTTCATGCATACGACCGTGCCCGTAATGACGGGCACGGCCGGCTGCGGGCAGCCGGCCGGTTTTTTTTCGGGCCATGCTCCCATTATAAAGTATAGAAGCACGGTCCGTGAAATAGAACATGTCCTATTTTTTTTCGGCAGGTTTCTACGGCACGGAGACCCTCCTGTAGACCTACGGGAAGGTGTCCGTCGGCCATAGAAATGAATGGGCCCGTAATTACGGGCGATTTTACGGTCGTGTTCATGGGGCCTCACTCCTGGTAAATGTTACAGACTGTGCAGGTCTAGAAGACTTTAATTTTTCCCCCGCTACCTATAAGATACTGAATGATTAACCCCTGGGTCACTGATACTATGTAACATCTTATGATTCAGAATGTATGGACTGTGTTTGAGTTTGTAGTTAAATCCCTTTTATCCGGATTATCAAGTGTTCTGGATTATTGGTTGGTTACAAAGTATAGAAAAGTTCTCGAGTGATGAGAACCTCCTGCGACCCAAAATAAAAAGCAAACGTGAAATCTGCTGCTATCGCTTTGCAAAATGTATTGATGGGCATTACCCTCGTACAATTTTATATATAGTGTTGGAGCAATAAGATTCCCACTAGGTGTACACCACCAAATTTTGATATAGTAATCCCTTTGCAAAAGAGTCTTATCTTTTCTTATATCTGCACAGTTTTGTAATCTGGTCTAGAAATAGTCCAGATTATTTTGGTCAATTGTTAGACTGTTGGAATTTCTGGATTATTAAATGCTGGATTAAAAGATTTTTACGTTATATAAATTTAATGGGCAATAAAACTGTTTATAAATCAAAGTTGCAGGATGGCAATAGATGGTAGTCCTAAGCAGTTAGGCTGGGTTCACACTGAGGTTTTTGACGTGGAAACCGTGCCGCAAAACTCACCAAAAACTGTCCGCAAATGCTTCCCATTGATTTCAATGGGAGGTGGTTTTCTCCCGCGAGCGGTTAAAAACTGGCTCGAGGGAGAAAGGGCATGACCCTTCTATCTTCACGCAGTTACGCCTCTGACCTCCAGTTGACCTCAATGGGAGGCAGAGAAAGTGTACTTCGCGGGGGATTATGGCCGCGGGCGAAAAACGCTGCAAAAATCGGCGTGCAGGCAAAGGAAAATCTGCCTCAAACTTCCAAACGGAATTTTGTGGCAGATTTTCCGCTTGCAAAAAACTCTGTGTGAACTCCGCCTTAGCCCCCATGCACACGAACGTGCTTTTGCGGCCGCAATTCCCCCGAAAATCCATGAGAGAATTGCGGCCCCATTCATTTCTATGGGACCATGCATACGACCGTAGTTTTTACAGTCTGTGCATGGCCCGGGAGCCCGCACCGCAGAAAGAACAGACATGTCTTATTACGCCCGTCTTCTGCGGTCCGGGCTCATTGAAAATAATGGCCGCGGCATGTGCATTGCCCGTGATTTGCGGGCGGCTTGCGGCTGACAATCTGCTGCCGGCCGACCCCCAAAATCACGGCCGTGCACATGGCTACGGTCGTGTGCATGAGGCCTTAATGGTGCTGTAGCCATATTTTATGGGTAGGGAGTGCAATACTGTCACCATAGGGATATTTTATTATATGTAAGTCTTTATATTTTGAGTCAAAATAGAAGTGAACAATAAAAGGTGTATCTAGCACTCGATATAAAAAATTCATGGTTTATTTGGTCATTTTAAAACAGAAAGATTAAAACAAAAATCCCAGGACCACGCTTATGCGTTTCAGACTGCTAGGGTTCTTAGTCCATAGCTATGACTAAGAACCCTAGCGGTCTGAAACGCGTAAGCGAGGTCCCGGGATTTTTGTTTTAATCTTTCTGTTTTAAAATGACCAAATAAACCATTACTTTTTTATATCGAGTGCTGGATACACCTTCTCTTCACTTCTATTGCCTTGTATACCTGCTGTCGACACAGGACTTCGTTGGGGGTATTTTCGAGCACCTGCAGCATTTGGATAAAATCAACTTGTACGAATTAACGCTGTGGAAACGCGGTGAGCGAACTTTTTGTAAAATATTTTTTCTATTTTTTTCACTTTATATTTTGAGTGCTTGTATTGGAGACAGTCGCCAGGTTTTTCTTTGAAGTTCGACCCCCCCCCCCCCCCCCCCCCGACGACGGGGCCCCTCTTGCTCTAGTTAAACAGCATGGCTGCGGAAGTCTGGCTGGAGCTGTTTACTTTCAGCCTTGCACGTCTAATACAGCTTGTATCTATTATACCCCGAGCTGGCGGGTCAGGTCACAGCCCCATCTACTTCGTCATGTCTCCCTTTTAATGAAATTCTACCAGTGAGCCCTCTAGTAGCCAGAAGTGGGGGGAATGGGCCTCTGGTGGCATGTCACCCTGGAGAAGATGAGAAACCCCTGAAACTGATCTGAAGAGCGTCTCCACCTTATGTGCGTTTACATACAGACCCAATCCACATCTATGAATCCATGTAATGTTAGGAGTGATAAATCTGTAAAAAGGACCAAGGTCTAGGATAAGGAGGTGAGGGGGGAAGAAGAGAAAAGGGGGCATAAAGTACTAGGAGAATAATCCGAATTGTGCTCCTGTATTCGTACTAACTCCATAACATCACTAATGATCCTGGGGGGCTTCCAACCATGGATAATAAAGGATAAACTCTCTAAAACAGTCACTGGGATCGCTTGTTTTCCTATGACTTCGTCGGGGACTAATCGCCATGTATACGACAAAGGGGGTGTCTTACCTCGGCTTTGATTTCTCTTTTGCCCCGACCTTGGCTTTCCTTTTCCCAATTTTCTGCCCCACATCCAAGATTTAATGACACCCCTCTATCTCCTGTCCAGTGCTTTCTCCCAGCTCTCCGCGAATCAGACTTCTTACCGGAGTGGCTGCATTTTATAAAAAAAACACACACACACACACACACACACACACACACACACACACACACACACACACACACACACGTCTCTAAAGAATGACACCATTGCAAGTACAATTTAATATAGTTGAAGCTTAAAGGGGTTGTCCAGGATTAGAAAAGCATGACTGCTTCCAAAAACCGCGCCACAATTGTCCATGGGTTACATGTGGTACTGCAACTCCGCTACATTGACATTAATAAGGCTGAGCTGCAATACCAGACACAAAATGTGGACAGGTCTGGTGCTGTTCTTGGAAAAAAGCCGCTATGGTCTTCTAATCCTGTAAAACCCCCTTTAAGGGCTCGCAACCACTGGATAGAAGACTGATACCCCCTGAACTGTGAGCGAGGCATTAGTGATACCCCAGATATGTGACCCCTGTTCTATATCATGGCATGTATTCTACACATTTTCCGAAGTGGCAGAAAAAGCTCCATGAATGTTTATCCAGCGATCTTCTCATTCACTGTGTGGGGAATGCAGGGGAACAGGAAATTAGATTTCTAAAAATAAATAATATTTTGTCTTTTGGCTTTAATTAAATAAACATTGTTAGAATTTCCATAATATTTCACCTGCGAAATGAAAAGAAACCAAAAAAATATACAATGTATTTCCTGTTCGCTGATGTTTCGATGCAATTTAATAACTGATGGACTTGACATTTCTTTTGTCTCACAACGGATGATAAATGTCCCTTCTCTCGAGTCCGGAATACAGGCTTGAATGTCTAACGCTGCGCTCGGCTCCCCAATATACCCGAAAGCAGGTGGAGCTGTAGCTTCAACTTCTGAGCTCCATACAAGAGCGACCTGTCCTGTTCTATATAGATCCTATGCAGCAGCGGCCTCCAGCTGCTGCAAAACTACAACTCCCAGCATGTCCGTGACAATGACCCAATAGGCAAAGCAGCAGGAGTACAGCAGAGAGTAGGGGGTCTTCATTCGGGATTTTCTGCACTCTGCAGATCAATTTAAGGACTCTTTTTCCCCAAGGTGAATTTCCTAATGGGATTTGCAGAACGTGATTGAGTGCTGGATGAATATTAAGTGAGCCAGAGAAATGATGAGAGGTATAATAGATGCAGGAGATGAGGAGTATGGATAATGACATGTGCAGAGCCCTATAGATTATGCAGAGATTAGATGGAAGCGATGGAAGTTTTTTTGCATAGAAAAGCCAAGTGACCTGAGAGCTGTAGGGTGTGAAATAAAGCGGCTCATACTATTGCCTCGTTAAAGGACCCCTCTGCGGAAGGAGGTTGGCGTCTGGCTCAATCTGCTGTAAATGAAGTTCTGAAAAGGGTTGAGATGCCATGCAGGAAGCAGCAGCCCCATTAATTTGTAAA
The DNA here is from genome assembly GCF_050947455.1 of Rhinoderma darwinii. Lineage (NCBI taxonomy): Eukaryota > Metazoa > Chordata > Amphibia > Anura > Rhinodermatidae > Rhinoderma > Rhinoderma darwinii. Next base: position 78,030,053 of record NC_134698.1, on the reverse strand, counting down.
GCCGCAAAATAAGGACCCCCACTCTCTGTTAAGATGTAATAAGGTGGGTTTCCCCTTTAAAGAGGATCTGTCACCTCTCCTGAGGACTGTTGTACTAAATAATGGTAACCCCCATGAAATAAGAATTCTGGAACATCTTTTCTTAGAACTCTACATTGTCATTCCTCTGTTATTCCTCCTAGAAATGTGTGAATAAATGAGCAAGTGGGTGTTACCAGTTGTGGGTGTGTCCCTACACAGACTGACATTGTCCAATCAGTGCTGACAGTGAGACTAGGGACACGCCCCCCAACTGGTAACGCCCAGTTGTCAATTTATTCATAAATTTCTAGGAGGGATAACCGAGGAATGGCACAATGCAGATGTTCTAAGAAAAAGTGACAGAATTGGGGAATACACGGTTCTCTTTGATGCTACGTTGTACTTAGTTTCCTGACCGGTTCAGAGTCGTAGGTGCAGGTGGTCACCATGGTTGGCGTCGCACAACGATACACAAATGCTAACTACCAGGCCGCCATTCACTTTGAGATCGTGTCGTTCTATTTGGACTTTTAAAGGGGATTTAAACTTTTTATAAAATCTATTTTGTCATTCTATGTAAAAAAAACATTCTCACCATGTGTAAAACATTTTTTTTTCCCAGTTATCTGAATGCAGTGTAAAGCATGGAGGTTTTTTTTTATTCTGGTTGCCATGGCTATATTCAGGGACATATATAGATCTCTACCGTAGCTCTTTCATTTACATTTTTTTTTTTTTATATATATATATATATTATTAAACATCCTATTTGATTACTAAATGTCTTTTATATATGAACGTATCTAGATAAACAGTAGAGGAGAAAATGTCCTAAGCATCTACGTGAACCTTGTTAAAGCCATGGCCCCCAGAATAAAATCCTCCATTCTTTACACTGCAGGCTGCATTCAGATAACTGAAAAAAAGTGCAAAATGATATTAAAACTTGGCCCCGCATGACTTTGTTTTAAGAACGATTGGACTTGGTCCATTTTCTAAGTCTGCAAATTGAATTGCCATTATTAGCTTTAGTAGGTCATCATTTAATTAAAAGCGGAGTCCTGGTACACCAAGAGCACATTAGATTTTCCTTCATCCCGGGTTTACTAAAAGTGCCCCCCGCCCCCGACAGGGCATAGTTTATTCTGGGTCATCCGCAGGGGGATGCATTTAGCTAATGACCCCCTCACCTGGCACATTGGAGCGTGTACGGCGGCGTCTCTCTGTTTACATGATGTCCTGAATCTTTGCTCTGCTCGTGTTACAGATGACAGCGCCTCGGCCTCCAGCAGTATGGAGGTGACTGATCGCATTGCATCACTGGAGCAGCGTGTGCAGATCCAAGAGGATGAAATCCAGCTGCTGAAGTCTGCCTTGGCTGATGTAGTGCGGCGACTCAACGTCTCCGAGGAACAGCATGCTTTGCAGAACCGAAAAGGACCCACCAAAGGTGCGTTACATTGTATCCGGTCTAACTCTTCACCAAAATAAACATCAGGGTTTTTTTTTACAACGTAGAGTATAGTGTCAAACCACCCACTAGCGATGTAATGGCGCATATTTATGGCCCACACGTACAACAAATTTGACCGTGCCTCCCACCAAAAGTTCACACTGCGGATTTTCCATAACGGGTTTAGTTGCGGAAAATCTGCAGCGTAATACAGTAGTGGATGAGATTTGAACGAGTCTCATCCCCCAACCTGCGGTGCGTTTTATTATTCCGTAGCACGTCAAATGTATTTGCGGAATCGCTGTTTTTTTGTTGCGGGTTTTCTTCATTGAATTCAATGGGGAGGGTAAAACCCTCAACAAAATACAGATGCTGCGATTTTTGCGGCTGAAAAGCTGCAAATCTGCCGCAAAAAAAAATCTTCTACTTACCCAGAAATCTGTGCTGCTTCATTCAGGCCGGCCTCCTGGGATGACGTTTCATCCCATGTGACCGTGGCAGCCAATCACAGACTGCAGCGGTCACGTGGAATGAAACATCATCCCAGGACAGCGGTCTGAAGGATGTCAGAGGGGAAGTATGCGCGGTTTTTTTTCTCTTCTATTTTCTGCAGCGGACATTCCAGCCAAAAAACGGCACCACAATTTGGTGCGGTTTTTCGCTTGGAATTCCCTGCGGATACGCTGTGTACTTTTACGCGGCGTGTCTGCCCTGTGTGGACTTTGCCCTAAATGTGATGGCGGGAGACGTGGCCAGGGGAGTTGGGGAGTCGTGTCACTTATTCAACCATACAATACCGGAAACCTCTTCTACCGAGCTCCTTCACAGTCGAGGCTTTCAGCCGTGCACCACCCGTTCTCCTGGCCGTGTTTCCTGCCATCACTTTCTTAAACTTCTACTGGGAGACGCGATCAGCTGCCAAACTGGGGGGTAACCTATAAAAAAACTGACATACGTTTAGCTAAAGACGATAAGTGATAGGCTGATGTGTTTTTATGGGAATACAGGTGAGTCACTTTTAGGCCAGGGCTCTACGGGGATATATGTTTGCTGAGGAGTTGCGTTAAAATCGCGGCATTACCGCAACTCACGTTTCCCTATGAGGGAAAAACGTTGCAAGTGTTGTACCTCCATAGAAAAAGTTTGAGGTTGTGGGTAAGTCACATGACTTCACCAGAACACGTGGGAGACCTCGTGCTGCTGTGGAGTCAGAGCTTTGCTTTGATTTAGATCTTCAAATTTAAAGGTGATCCTATAAACACAACGCTTGTCCCTGTACATTCTTAGGGGAGTCCCTTAATCGGGGCCACGCTATGAGACGGTTCACACTAGGTTATTGCTTCCCTTAGGGGGTATACGTTATAAGATTTATAGGCGTACATTGGTAAATATTTCTCATAGGACTCCACAGTAAAAACAAAAAAAATATTCTAATTTGTGGTATTTTTTTTTTTTTTTTACTGTATGCATCTCCCGGGAACAAGTGGTGTACTGCTCTACTCCATGCAGCGATATAGAAGGTGTGCCGACACATACTGACCCATCATATATGCCAAAAGGACACTGTTTTGGCATACGTTGGGTAAATGGGGCCCTATGGATACACTCGGAAAGCTGCTCGAAGTGTGAACAGAGCCTGAGGCACAGCGGCCGGACGTCTCCTGCTCTGACCTACCTAACCTGTCTATGTATTACATGGTCGGCTACTGATTTGTACAATATGGCTAGCTGAAGGTGGGATTTCTAAACCCAGGGGCGGATGTCTTTATAGAAGGGGCTGTATTTGAGATGGAAAGCGGTTTTTTTTTTTTTTGTTTTTTTTTCTTCTGCCCTGCTGTAGCATTGTCCTCTCCCTCCACCCTCCTACCACAATCTAATCATCCACCTGACTGATCTTTTTCGGAGGTCCACAACATTTCTAGTAGATCGTTATTTTCTGGTATCCAGCGTGAAGATGCGACGACTCGCTGGCTGTGAGGTGATGCCGCAGCTCCACTCCGCAGGCCCAGTTTTTAGCAGAGCACTACAGCTGGCTGTTGTGTTACATTGCTGGGTGCTCTCCGTTTTTCAAAGGACCCCCTCCCCGCTTTTCCACCATGCAATTATTTTACCGGCGCTCGCTCTTGGCCTATGTTCAGTTGAGAAGATTTACTAAGCACACCAAAAAAAATTTTTTAACAGGAAAAAATAAAACCTCGCAATCTGCAAGTGATCGCTTGGCTTGGTAAGAGTAGATCGAAGGATCATAAGCGATCGAGTCCCTTCTAAAGGGTAGGGGACTAGTCATTTATTGCCGGTTACATACCAGATAGTCCTATGATGAACTGCCTTCAAAGAACCGGAATATAAATTGGTTTTATGAGTCTCTTGTTTAATTGGAGGTTTCCATAGGCTGCCCGGCAGGCTCAGCAGGAGGAAGCAATAGAGAGAGGACGACTTGAGTTTAAATGGCTTGTAAATTCTTATGTGGTCGAGGAGTCTGTGCCGAGCTATAGGTGACGTCTACCGGCAGTGCAGCTGCAAAATAGCTCTCCTTAAAGGGTCGGACGTGGACTTACAAGATAGTTAGTTTGTTTTTGTTTTTTTCCCTATTTTGTATACGGCTTTCCAAGGAGCATTGCCCGAAAGACTCCCTACCAGCTGAATCCCTGCAAGGGGAATGGGTGCCTTCCAAGAGGGAGCAGTACAGCTGGAAAGAACTTAAAAAAAATAACAAATATATATATATTTCTTGCATGAAAGCAGTGCCATAGCGCAACATAAGGGTACAGCAGTGCTGGAAGTGTTCAGCTACGGACCTGGGATGATGTCATCACACTAGATAATGGGGTTTGGAGAGGATGCCCACAGGTTCCCCTACAACATCAGGGTACAGCAGTGCTGGAAGTGTTCAGTGACGGGCCTGGGATGATGTCATCACACTAGATAATGGGGTTTGGAGAGGATGCCCACAGGTTCCCCTACAACATCAGGGTACAGCAGTGCTGGAAGTGTTCAGTGACGGGCCTGGGATGATGTCATCACACTAGATAATGGGGTTTGGCGAGGATGCCCACAGGTTCCCCTACAACATAAGGGTACAGCAGTGCTGGAAGTGTTCAGTGACGGGCCTGGGATGATGTCATCACACTAGACAGAACTATCTCGCTGTACATATTATATTCATCCTGACTAGCAGGTTAATGACATCACCAGGGAGAGATTTTCCTGGAGTGACTGCGCGCTGGCGTCTCACCCATTGATGTATTGAGAAGTTTCTTACTGAGCAGAAAACGCTCCAGCTTTATGCATGTTCAGGATAAATGTCGCACACGAGGACTGATACGAGTCCTAATATAGAGTAGGACTTGTTCAAACTTGGTTTTCTACCCTCCGTAATATGTAAACCCCTTTAAAACCCTTAGATCAAACCACACATAAGAGGTCAGATCCCGATAGACATTGCAGCTCCGCAGGTTCAGGTAAGATAGCGAGGATTAACCCTGTGTGCGGAAGAAGCTGGGATTGTGGCACATGCTTTTTAATCTTGTTTGCTTTATGCCGTCGGCTCCTGCTCTGTTTTTATACCATCCTTAGGTTATGTTCACACCATACGGATTTGCCCTAGGCGTATATCCGCAGTCAATTTTCAAGATTAATCTGCAGCAGAAACTCGTGACTCCGCATGACAAATCAAACATTGATATTTCAAAAAAATTTCAGCATGAAATCTACGGCAATAATAAAAATTCTGCAGATTTAAAATCTGCGGCGCGTTCATTATTCCTCACAATCCACTGTCTGGATATTGTACCTGCACTGATACATTGCAGCAAACTACCAGAATAGGTGACCGATTTGTGCTATGGCTTTAGCTCCCTAAGGGTTGTCTAGGTCTCTACAGGTTTTCCGCCTCTGTGTGCAAACAATGCATGAGAGCAAGCAGAGATCTTGAAAAACCGGGACAATTTGAATTATGAAGTTTATTGTAAAGCTGCAAAGATTAAAAACCTCTAATAGACATTATCAAGTTACTGGTGCAGTGTGACGTCGTGGTTTAGACTGTGGACGCTCTGCATTATTTGGGTGGTAACTTTATTAGATTTTAAGATGTAACCTTCCAGAAGACTGATCTGTTTTTATATACAGCGTCCGGGCCCGGGAAGGAAAAGCAGAAAGGTAATTCTATATGAGCTGCGTCCTGCGTTGTTTTTGTGGATTGCATGCTAGGAGCGAGGAGGAATCCCGCTATGCATTGTATACTTGTGATAATCTACACTAATAATGTTAACCGGTTGGGTTGTGGGTTCACCGACGCATTGTTTTGCAGCGGGTTCGGTTAATGCTCTAAATTGTTGGGATCCAGCAATGTTCACACCGGTAAGAAGATCACACATGCACTTCATCACCCTGCGGCCAAGTGGCGTCGCCTTCCTCGCACAGGGTGGCATTTGGTGAACCTGGTCTTATATGAGGGAATTGCTTATAGTGCAATTCCATAAAATATATATTTGTGCGGGGCCCAGCTGCATCAGTGACTGCTCAGATTTCGGAGATCCTGCGGATTATCTTATGTCTGCCGGTTTGTATGTGAATTGTGGAGACGTTGCGTATAACCTGTCAGATGGGGCTGGATTCGCTTCAGCTGGTCATAGATATGAGATTTTTTTGGGGTACGGATCCTGTCAGCAACCCCTGTTCCCATCACCTCTTCTTGAATAGGTTGGATTTCAACCTATCAAGTCCAATTGTTTTCAGAGATAAGTGGCATTAGAGGTGTCCGGCATCTGCTTATCCTCGATTCCACCATGGCACAATTTGCTTGACCCAATGGCACTGGTAGGTGATATATCCAACAGTTCTCTCATGTCTATGGCCAGTATTCAGATGGCGGCTTCGGCTTTCTATAATGGAGAGCAGCAGACGTTAAAATAAAGTGACCATAGACCTAGAATAACAGTCTCAATTCCTCCTTTAGGCTCGGCTCAGCGCTGTAGAGCAGATAGGATAAGGAGTTGTCAGACATCTTTTGCGCCGCTTATCTCTGGGAAAGACAAAAGGACAGCAGCTCCATGCCAGGCTTTATAGACATTAGATTGTTGGGCAATAAAAGTGGTCAGGGGCTTGAACTAAGGTCGATTACCGGTAGGGGAGGGGACTGGATCGGTTCCACGTGATGACTGAATGGACAGTCCAGTTTTATAGAAAAGTTCATGTAATCCTAAAGGCCCTTTTACACGGGTCATTGATCAGGCAAACGAGTTCATTTGAACGCTCCTTCCCGATCGTTGCGCTGTGTGAACAGGGCAACGATCAGCCGGTGAATGAGCAAACGCTGGTTCGTCGTCTGATCGTATCGTTTATGTAGCACAAAATATTATCCTTGTCGGCAGCGCATCTCCCTGTGTAAACGGAGTCGTGCTGCCGACTTGATGGAAATGTATGGGAACGAGCGCCGATCAACGAGCTGTCTCGTTGATCGGTGCTCGTTGTTACGGTCAAAATTGGCCGGTGTAAAAGGACCCTAAGCCTTGCTCTATGATGCCCCCATAGGCTAGTTTGTGTAAGTGCCACCAGTGTGAACATCGCCTGCTCCTCCTGCATCACGTAATTTTTGTGTTTTACGATAACTTGCGTTTCTAACATTCTCCGGTAACAGGTTTGATAACAGAGCGGCTGGGAGGAAACTGCAAAATAAACCATGAAATAATTTAGTCATTTCTTACCTTTTTCCCACAGCGAGACCCCTGGTCCAGACATTGCCGCTGAGAACGACCGTTAACAGTGAAACCATCTTACCAAAGAAGCCGAGCAGTTCTCTACCGTCACCTTCCGGGACCAGGAAAGATATCGTTCCGCTAGGATCCAAAAGGTAAGATCGGTCTTCATCTATGGCCGGGGGTCTTTCGGATTGTCCGCTCCTCAGATAAAGGACATCTTCACTTGCTGCTCTCCACATATATTCTATTTGAGACCGGGAATCTCCCCCTTGTAGACCTATAGATCGTACAAAACTTGTCCTGGGTTTAGTGGCACCGAAGCCATAAGAACGTGGCGCTTAAGCTACAGATGATGGTAGCCCAATTAGAGGAAAGTTGTCTGAACCCGTCAATTTCGGGAAGACCGGCCAGCTAACTAATATGTATGGAGGTGTCCCCACTCTCCAGGAGACGGCGGGGGAAATGAGGATCATTCATGTTGGATTTCCTGTGTGAGATGAGAGTGGAGTCTAGCAGCGGCTTATTCCCCTCTCCCTATTGAAAACACATACTCGCTCGGCTGAGCCGAGCGTGTATGGGGGAGTAGGGAGGAATAGCTGTCGTCCAAACGAGGGTTCGGCTGACCTCTATTGGGCATGCTGTAAGTCGCTCGCGCAGTCCCCTTAAGTGCAGACAGTGCTTGTTGAGAAGAGCCCTGTTAGTCAGCGACTATCCTTCCGTCAATGGTGCCGAGACATACGAACAGCATCACTAATTGGCGGAGGGTTCTCATCCAAAAGCGCCGTCTCCACATCCTATAAGACTAAGCAAGCAGCATATATGTTCCTGTACCTAAATTACCACTATCCCATAAAAACTCTCCTCCTATAAGCTGTGTTGCCCTGGTCAGACAGAAACCTAACACCCGGTGGCTGCAAAGCAACCATGTCAATTAGTCGCCACCCCGCATCCCCAGCAATGGTCTATAATGTGCATTATATTTACATTTCGTCTCATCGTGTCCTCCAGACTTGTGACGGAGTCTGCGAGACGATGAGAATCTTTAGGCCTCATTATCAGAGTGTCTAACAGGAAAACTGGCCTTGTTGCCCATAGCAACCAATCAGAGCTCAGCTTTCATTTCTCAAACTGCTCTGGAAAAATGAAAGCTGCTCTGTGATTGGTTTCTTTGGACAGGGCCTAGTTTTTGTATTAGATTTCTGATAAATGAGGCCTTGTGTCTGTGTTCATTGTTGTTTCTCTTGCCGGCACTGACCTGTTTTCACCCGTTTACACTCTCTGCTTCTTTCCTGCATCATTCTGGCTGTAGCACGTCTGTCCGTCTCTTGAATTCATGTAAAATAACTAAAACCACCACCAGGTAAATCCTCTTCAGTTTATCTAATAGCAAGTTTTTCTAAAGTTACTTATAATGCTGGACAGGACCGGAATCACCCCTGACGTTTTAGCTGTCAACCTCGTACACTTTCAATCAATTCGTACATTACAGATAAATCCCTCTAGTCACTGCCAAAGCTGCACTCGAGGCTTATTTGAACATCCGTTCGTTCCCATCTAATTGTGCATTACACAATCAGATCGAGACGATCACTGGTGTCCCTATAGGAATCTTGAGTGCAGCTTTGACTGTGACTAGGGAAGAGGGCATAAACTTTATTTTGTAGAGACTGTCTTTGCATGTATTACTATTAAAAATTAAGTTCCATATCGTAGTTTCTGGAAGTTTTTCACGCTATTCTGATTGAGCCTGTATGGCTATTGGTCTGCAGTGGACCCCGAGCCAGACAGGCAAATGTCACCGATCTACTGTCTCCACTGTCACTATCCACTCCGTCAGTCCTATAGAAAGTGACTGGAGCGATAGCACGCATGTTTGACCGCAGCGCCATTCAAACTGGGGAAATGGGACCCCTCGTTCTGGTGGGAGTCCCTGTGGTCGGAGCCCCCACGATCCACCAGTTATCACCTGTCCAGTGGATAGGTGAAAACTCCTAACATCCGGAATACTCCTTTAAGACCGAATAAATAAATATTTGGAGGATTTAAGGCTATTTGTATATAAGCTGTAGGAATACTTATCCTGCCGGATTTACCGTATTCGTGGCATTTATTACTTTCTTTATTTCTAGTAATGTCAAAAGAACAAATTCTACTGAACGCATCTCTCCTGGTGGCCGAAGAGAAAGCGCCGGGGACGCCAAAGGCAGCAGGAACCGCGCTGGATCTACCAGCAGCTCGTCCAGCGGCAAGAAGAACTCCGAAAGGTAGGAGATCACTGTTATAACGTCACGGAAGTGGCTGCCATGCAGGCAGAACCTATAATCCGTGGCAGCCTGGACGCAGCAACTGCAGCTCGGTCATTCATGATCAGTCCTGATCCTACACCGCGGCTTCCGTATATCGAATAAAGCCCAAAGACTTCATGAGGAAATTCTGGTTTAGTCTTTGTGCTCACAGATTTTTTTTTGGAACAAAAACATGGGGGTTCAAATACTGTATGTGTGGTAGCGGAGCCCCCCCCCCCCCCCCAGTCGTATCACTATGGAGCGTATGAACCGAGAATCTCTCAGAATAGGGCCCTTTAAAGGGTAATCCCCATCTAAGACCTTCATCCCATATACACAGAACATGCCATGAATGTCTGATAGATGCGACTACCAGCTCTGGGACCCGCAACTATATCCGAGCTGGGACCCGCATCTATTAGACATTTATGGCATGTCTTCATTGGGAATACCCCTTTAAGTTCGGCCATAAAAGGGGCTAGGGACATTCTTTGAGAGGCATGAGATTTATTTTTAGTCTGAATCTCCCTCCTTCTCTTGTAGAACTTCCTGTGAACTTGTTTGTATTTGACTTTTGAAATATTTTGCGTTTTGTGTCCAGGGATCGTCCTTATCAGGGACTTGCATTTATAGTGTCCTGTAATCAGGAAGTGAGATATTTGCAGGGTTGTGAAGTGGCGGCTCCAGTAAAGTACGGCCCATTGTGTATTACAGGGAGGGCAGTGCGGAGGTGCGTGTAATTGTTCACAATGAGATCCTGTAGGACATTCCCTGATCCTTATGACAAGAGCTCAGGGGTCGTAGTTAACAGATGTGAGCGGCGGTGGAACTTCTCTACAGCGATAAGTCTGTCTAGGGGAGCTGACTCCCACATGTCTAGAGGGGATCACATTTAAGGGGTTCTCCTGGACATTAATGGCGAGCACAGCGTCCCCTTCATTGTTTACAGTAGCTAGTCCATATGAGCGCCTGTACCTGATACTGCAGCTTGTCCCATTCTTTTGAATAGGACAAACTGCAATACCAGACACAGCCACTTGTAGGAACTTGCACCTCTGCCCTTTTTATTGTGTTGATCGATGGGTCTACTGGAGTACAGTTAGTTTGTACTACATCAGATTACTAAACAATACCTCGTGTAAAGATGACACTGCACAGAGCTTGTGCCAGTGATTTTTGTTCTGTGAAAACGCTGAACAAGTAGGGAATGTTGGACGTTTTCAGCTTTAAAACCTGTGTGAATTGTGAGTGCAGCTCTGGAGTATAATACAGGATGTTACTCCGGATCAGTACAGGATATGTAATGCTCCAGAACTGCACTCAATATTCTGCTGGTGGTGTCACTGTGTACATTCATTACTTATCCTGTACTGATCCTGAGTTACATGCTGTATTATACTCCAGAGCTGCACTCACTATTCTGCTGGTGGAGTATAATACAGCACATAACTCGGGATCCGTACAGAATAAGAAATGAATGTACACAGTGACGCCACCAGCAGAATAGTGAGTGCAGCTCTGGAGTATAATACAGGATGTAACTCGGGATCAGTACAGGATAAGTAATGTATGTACACAGTGACTCCACCAGCAGAATAGTGACTTCAGCTCTGGAGTATAATACAGGATGTAACTCAGGATCAGTACAGGATAAGTAATGTATGTACACAGTGACTCTACCAGCAGAATAGTGAGTACAGCTCTGGAGTATAATACAGGATGTAACTCAGGATCAGTACAGGATAAGTAATGTAATGTATGTACACAGTGACTCCACCAGCAGAATAGTGTGTGCAGCTCTGGAGTATAATACAGGATGTAACTCAGGATCAGTACAGGATAAGTAATGTAATGTATGTACACAGTGACTCCACCAGCAGAATAGTGAGTGCAGCTCTGGAGTGTAATACAGGATGTAACTCTGGATCAGTACAGGATAAGTAATGTATGTACACAGTGACTCCACATTTTATGAAGATTAATGCTGTATATAAACTGCAAAATGGAAATCAAAGATGTATTTGCACTTTAACGAAAGAGCGGGCAAAAACATTGGAGAAATTTTAGTTTGGGTGGAAATCTGTAATATAATGATTGTGCAGCTGATTTTCTATACAGCTTACAGACTGTCAACCCTTCTAAACCTCCACATTCGTGTGTAGAGGGTAAGTCCTCTCGCTGCACTACTTCCTGCACATCATTGTTGCACTGAGGTCACCCCTTGTACTAGATGAGATATTTTCCAGGGCATCCGCCAGATACTAGTTGTTTCTGAGAGCCGCAGTTTCTCCGTTGGGTGTTGTTGTTCTATCCTGTCATAACCCGATTCCTTGTTCAGAACCTGCAGACGCTCTAGTGGAGGGGAACAAACTGCATGAATGACATTCCTCTTCTGCAACAACACCTCTCATCACTTCATGGAGCAGTTGTTCTATTCGGCACTGAAAAGCGCTGGTCCGATGCAGATTTAATTTTCCATCTTCAATCTTTTAATTGGCTGTGAACAGACACATGACCTAATGCTCTGAATGATCCAAATCAAAGCACGGGCCTCAGCGTGCTGGACAGGCTGCGTCATGGGGGTTACAAGCTGCCAAAATTGCTTAGATACCCATGTGTAGCCGAGCATTCATGCATAATAAAAAGTTCAACAACTTTCTTTTAAATGGGAACATTTAATGCCTACATTCAGAGGCTGAAAACCTTTCCTGAACATGGGCTGCTCACACAGGTGCAGGGCTTGTCACAGTGTATCAGAGCTTTCTTTTGCACCGGTTTTCAGTTCTGTGTGATCAGGGCAGATTACCAGCGGCTTCTATTCACTGACAGCAGGCATGATCATGAAAATAGGGAGAAACTGCAACGCAAAGTCTATTAGAGAGTTGGATTGGAAAACAACCACCGCTTGAGATCAAAGTCCCTAGTTTTGCTGAAGCTGCCGCCATGCTTTATACTGCTATATTAGCTCCCCCAGGTTTCTGTCCTCAGTATTTAAGTGGCCGCTTCTGCAAACAGGTAACAATATGGGAATGCGAAATGGTTCCCCAGAAAGGAAGAAAACTGTCTCTAGTGCCGCCTATAGGTGAATACCCTGTAAGTCAATGTCCGAGCCGTTTAAAGAACCTTGAAACATGACTCTGGTTAGTAGCCAAACCTGTAGACCGCACTGTTACGGATTTGCTGCTCCTCGTCAGTACAGAGTAGGGTTCTGGTTGGCTCAATGACATGCCTTCTGACGCAGCTCTTGGAAGGTACTGATTCTCCTTGTAGAGATCCATCTAATAGAGAGTCTAAAGGCAAGTCTTCCTGCTAACGTATGCAAAATAGCTCCCTTCTAGAAGAAAGAAAACGGTCTTTCTAGTGCTACCTATAGATGAGATGACGACTACCCTGCAAGTGCATGTCCAAGAGTTGCATGAAAGGCATCTCACTCAGCCAATCAGAACTCTGCACTGTACTGATGAGGAGCAACAAGTCAGAAATACACATCTGTAGACCGCATCTGTTTCGAAGTTGGTCATTAACGCAAGTCATGTTTCAGCGCTCTATATTGATTTACAGGATAGTCACCTATAGGTGGCACTAGAGAGACAGTTTGCTTCTTTCTGGAGGAGACCTATTTTGCATACTTTTCCCACAAAGCATTGCCCTAAAGACTCACTAACAGCTGGATCTCCACAAGGAGAATCAGTAACTTCCAATATATGGGACTGGTGATGACAGATCATCTGAATTACCTCCAAGACTAGGACTAGCATGTTATAGATTACACTGCTGTGATAGGAGTATAGGAAGTGGCAGATACAACTGGACGCCCAATCCTGGAGCAGCATTGGGGCTCAAGAGCCTCACGCTGCTGCTCCTCTGCTGCAATGTATATGTTTTTTACATGGTTGGCCATGATATATTGTACTTCTTCTCCACTTCTATCATTTTTTTATTTTTCTTTCAGCAAACCCAAGGAGCCCATGTTCAGTGCCGGTGAGTCCATTCTTGCTTTAATTCAACTGCGGTTACCGTGTTGTTTTTATTGGCTATGATAAACCCATGTTGTCCTCCTGCAGTATTCTCTCCTGATCTCTAGTGGGCGCTCCTTCCTTCATCCTGGCTGGTGGTATAAGATGGTTATATACATGGGAATTCCCAACTGACTATGTGATATGCTTCGTTTTACAGGGCACGTAGTAGGAGTATACAGCTGGAGATGCCATAGGCACCATTATTGTAAATGTTGTGATTAACCATTTATGGGGGGGGGGGGTCTCCTTTCACACAATTCTGAGCCAAAATGTCTGGTAAGGTCCCATGCACACCACCGTAGTTTTTATCTGCAATTACGGATCTGTAATTGCGGATAAAAATACGGATCCATTCATTTCTATGGCCCACGGACACATTCCCTTACATTTACGGGAAAGTGTCCGGGCCGTAGAAATGACCCACAAAAAATAGGATGTGTTTTGTTTTTTGTTTTTGTTTTTGTTTTTTTTGTTTTTTTTTTGAATTTTCAGTCCATGCTCCTATACTTTTTAATGTGAGCACGGGTGACAGTCCGTGCCAGTTATCATAGACCGTGCACTCCGTATGGGTTTGTTTTTTTTCTGTCTTATTATTATATTTTTTTTTTAAAATTTTTTGAGTGACTATATAAAAGTTCTTTGTAAGAGTGTGGGGAAGATTGTCACCCATGGATCACGTCCTAATTGATATCTATTTATGTTTCTACTTATTCAAAGGGAAAAAACTTATCGATGGGATATACCATAAATGTTTGACCAGTGGGGGTCTGACCACCGGCGATCCAGAGATCAGGAGTAGGGGCTACATGTGCATGATCGCTCTCTAATGTAGTCTGTGGAAATATGAAAGAAGACGACCACACAGCTGTGTCCATATCTCTAATCGAGTATGTTGGAGAGGGACCGCGCACTAGCGGCCATCTGAAACCCCTGATCACAGGATCGTTGGGGTACGGCCAGTCTAATCCCCCCTCCGCGGCACTGATCACATTCTTATGGCATATTTTATTGGTAAATAGTTTGTGGTGGGAAACCTGACTCTGGAGGGTAGGGGGCACTTGCAATGTGTGACTGTGCTGCCATAAACACATCTTTACCTAGAATTCTCTTTCTGTCTCTGTAATCACAAGGGAAGCGGCGGGTGACACACTGTAAAGGTAGGATTCTGGCACTAGGCCTGGCAAGCTCTCTAAAGCAGCACGGTTGCCAAGTTGATGGAAGGTCCATCGCCAATGCTTTCAATGTCGCACTGCGTACCCCAGACGAGACATTGAAAGGCCGACGACCAGCCCCCTTCCATCATGCTGACGTAGTATCCCGCCGACAGTGGAGGCCTCCATTTTGCAGCCTGTATGTTGGATAGGAATTGGCTACACGATCTCAACTGACTAGGGGCTGGTTCTGAATAAATGAACGAGCCGCATTATGAAGCGTATGACGTCATCCTGGAAAATGGCTGCCTCCAGTGCTGAACTCCTAAATGAAGTCCTCCTTTTTTTTTTTTTGTAAACTCCTTAATCTTGGCAAGCGACAAATGGTGTCTGCACAGGGACTTGTATGTGTGCGTGGTGTATACTGACTGTGCGTAGAACCATTATTAATGTACTTGCTCCACTCCCTGGCTACCTCCCTAGTTTTTTATTAATTTTGTGCTTTTATTTGCTTTGCTTATTCTTGCACATTGGTTGCTTTGTACCCTAGTTTGATTGTTACCTGCACAAAACACGGCATTTCATGTTTAAAGGGCCATAGGAAGACTAAAGGAAAAGCAGCGTCCCAATTACAAATGAGAGTAATTGCATTTTGCTCTATTTATAACTCGTAGCCGTCAGTCCCAGGGGTTAAACGCTGCAAATGATCTGGGAAGAAACCAAAACCTCCCTCGCCCTTATGTCTATTCCAGTCTATACTGTTTACGAGATGAGACATTTACCCTCCCTGTGCAGGTGACTCTTGAACCTGCAGAACATCTAATTTACAATGTGTTCCTGCTTCTAAATTGGTGATTTAGCGCCCTCTACTGGACGCTCCGCAGACACTCCTGGAAGCATTAGAGAGTCCCTCAAAGATGAAACGCTATCTGTAGTGTCTTCGTATTAACGTACTATAGGCGTAGTCGCAATGTCGATGGTGTTTTAGATCTAGTAGACTTCAGTGTTCCTTTTTAGTTTTGTACTTTTTATGTTTTTGTCCCTGACGTGTTTTCTTTTACGCTGTTTAGTCACTAGTGACCTGTAGTTTCAGGCGGCAGTCTTCAACCAGTGGCTTTCAAGTTGTTCTAGGGCTACAACTCCCAGCAAATGTCAAACAATGGAAAATCACTCCACCAGATATATGATTATATGGGTGCAAGCCTTAACAGAACCTGATCCAAAGTCCTTTGATGTAATCCAAATAGAGAGACGAGACAGCGCATCCAAAAAAATTTGACATTTATTCACCCAAATATGCAACGTTTCAATCCAATAGGACCTTGATGCTTGAGAAAGGTCCTATTGGATTGAAACGTTGCATATTTGGGTGAATAAATTCCTCATTTTTTTGGATGTGCTGTCTCGTCTCTCTATTTGGATTACAACTCCCAGCAGTCACTGGCAGCCACAAAGTTGTAGTTCCGCAGCAGGTGTAGAGCCAGTAGTTGGAGACCACTGATTTTTGGGTAACATGTTTTATACGTCCTTATTTTAAGACTCCACTCGAGGTTTTTATCGTGTATGTGAATATTGCAAACTGGTATTTTATTTCATATTTGATATTCCATCACAGCTGCTCCCAGTCATCAAAGGGTCTGGTACTGCACTATCCGGCAGCAAAGGAAGGAATAGCATCTCAAAGAGGAGCGCCTATGCCCAGGAAAATTCAGTATGTGCTTCATTAATGTACACAGTGACTCCACCAGCAGAATAGTGAGTGCAGCTCTGGAGTATAATACAAGATGTAACTCAGGATCAGTACAGGATAAGTAATGTATGTACACAGTGACTCCACCAGCAGAATAGTGAGTGCAGCTCTGGAGTATAATACAAGATGTAACTCAGGATCAGTACAGGATAAGTAATGTAATGTATGTACACAGTGACTCCACCAGCAGAATAGTGAGTGCAGCTCTGGAGTATAATACAAGATGTAACTCAGGATCAGTACAGGATAAGTAATGTAATGTATGTACACAGTGACTCCACCAGCAGAATAGTGAGTGCAGCTCTGGAGTATAATACAGGATGTAACTCAGGATCAGTACAGGATAAGTAATGTATGTACACAATGACTCCACCAGCAGAATACTGAGTGCAGCTCTGGAGTATAATACAGGATGTAACTCAGGATCAGTACAGGATAAGTAATGTATGTACACAGTGACTCCACCAGCAGAATAGTGAGTGCAGCTCTGGAGTATAATACAGGATGTAACTCAGGATCAGTACAGGATAAGTAATGTAATGTATGTACACAGCGACTCCACCAGCAGAATAGTGAGTGCAGCTCTGGAGTATAATACAGGATGTAACGCAGGATCAGTACAGGATAAGTAATGTCATGTATGTACACAGTGACTCCACCAGCAGAATAATGAGTGCAGCTCTGGAGTATAATACAGGATATAACTCAGGATCAGTACAGGATAAGTAATGTATGTACACAGTGACTCCACCAGCAGAATAGTGAGTGCAGCTCTGGAGTATAATACAGGATGTAACTCAGGATCAGTACAGGATAAGTAATGTAATGTAAGTACACAGTGACTCCACCAGCAGAATAGTGAGTGCAGCTCTGGAGTATAATACAGGATGTAACTCAGGATCAGTACAGGATATGTAATGTCATGTATGTACACAGTGACTCCACCAGCAGAATAGTGAGTACAGATCTGGAGTATAATACAAGATGTAACTCAGGATCAGTACAGGATAAGTTATGTATTATATGTAAAATGGTGTCTGAAGGTGGACAGAGGCTTTAAAAGGAATGCAATAAATTGAAGCAAGTTCTAGAGATACTGAAGCCTGGGCATAGAATATTGAAGGCCCTACACCCCACACCAGGACATAGGCAGAACTGACTATTTTCTCCTTCATAGTTCATTCCAGGGATGTAAACCTGCAGAACAGATCTCATTATAACATGCATGACCATCACCTGAATATGTGCAGCTCTGCTTCCTAAACTCAAAGCGTCCGGTTCCTGTTTCCAAATGCCAGGATTTCTGCAATGATGTAATTCATACCCATGTATTACTGAGGCCGCAGGGATAATCACCTCTTGTGTAGTATTAAAATAAGCCTATTGTTATAAAGGTAAGACCCAATGAGGACCACATGCTGAGTGTTCCACCACCGCTCTTACTCAAGCTTACATTTCTTCTCATTATGTCTTATATTTTCTTACACTTGTGCCCCAATACTTCTATCCCACACTGGAATGTCAAAGAAAAAAATCCTCATACATGTTATGTGCAGGGGAGCTACGGTCAGCCCTGATGTGAGCAGATCGGTGTCCAGACTCTGAATGATGCAGCTCTTCCTGTCTCACTCAGAGCAGGAAATCCCAGCAGTCATTCAGCAGCTGAGTAACATGCAGCCTGTATACACAGCCCTGGTTCTCTATATGTGTACAGCTGGGTGATATAACCTCAGACACCTTATCACCTCCCATACGTTGAAATACTCCACAACGGCAACTACTTCAATGCTCAGAAGGGAAACTGTAACGGGGGGTTTCGGTGGTTGGAACACTTAGCATTGTATACAGGCTGTGCTTCTGTCACCTATAGATTCTTATGGGATTGACCAGTACACATTCTGTCATTTCACTTGTCAATGGTGATAATATACTGAATTGATAGGCTATTGGCCCTTTCTATGAATCGGCTGCTATGCCGGGCGTAGACAATGGAGCCTTGAGCTACTCGATCTAATGTTTGCTTTAAGGGTATAGGAAGGTGCCCCAACAAAGAGAGGTATTTGGGTATAATTGTACCCTCTATAAAAAAAATAATGTTTGTTGCATAGAATGCAAATGAAAGGGGTTCTCCTCTTTAGACCATCAATACTTGTTAGATGGGTCCCTTGACAATAAGCAGATCAGTGTTCTATTGCAATGACCCCCAGCGATCAGCTGTGATCTGTAGGGAATCCTGACAATGTGTTCATTTTCCCTGTAGCGCCACCACAGGGGAAATTAACTATTACACAGTGCCCATTCATATCAATGGGTTGTCTGTGTAATACAGGACCGGTTCTCCAGAGAGGTGAGGATCCTGAACAGAGGATCCCCTTCTAGTAACTGTCGCCCACTCTTCAATTAGTATTACCTAAATAGGGTGTATGAAAATGGGTTTGAGGGATTGGCACAAACTTCTCTTTGATGGGTCATTTCTGCTTATAAATACCCGATGTACAGCACAACCTAAAGGTCAGCGGGCCACATGCCATCCATTCACCTTTTTTATATATAGTTTTCTTTTTCTTTTGCTCCATTAACATGTACCTTGTGCCCCTCCCCATTCTTTTTTTTCTTTTTTCTTCTTCTTTGTGGTTGTCCGCTCCGTCATGTAGTAACCGTGCAGGTTTTGATGGCTTCGCAACTGCTTGACGCCTGTAAGGACCGGGCCGAATCAGTTGAGCACCTCACAGAGCCGCAAGAATTCGCTACTGAATATGGACAATTATCGCTCGCCGCCCCCAGGAATTTGTCTTTGCCACTGACTAAAAGTCCCAGTCTGACCAATATGCCCCTACCCAGGTCACCTAGCTTCAAAAGCACCAGGTCCCCAAGCGGCTACTTCCAGCTTTGCTATTAACACTTTATGTCCAGGTTTAACCTTTTTGTGCATGGCAGGTTAAGCGTGATTTGTCAGATAGGCCATATTTATGTTGTATTTTTTTTTTTTATCTAAAATTTTAGAATATTTTAAAGAAAAGTATTTTTAGAAAAGTGATGTTCCTTCTCTGCCATTTGGCTACTGGATTACAACTCCCATCTTCTACTCTCAATACAAACAGGTGCAAAAAAAAAAAAAACAAAAAAAAAAGAAAATCTGACTAGATACATTTGGTTGGGAAGTAGGTGCTACATTAAAAATATTTTCTCCCTACTGGTATATATTACTCTGGTGACCTATTTTATGTAACCGTTGCTGTCCATAGGAATGCGAGTTGTAAGTTCATGTAGGTTATATGGGATTGCGTCGCACTGCAACTTTGTTTTCCCCCCCCCATCAATCCCTATGGAAAGTTGAAATGACATGATAGTGGAGGTTCTGCATCTAAAATCCCATGAAAGTTTCATGATCTGATTAGGTGCCACTGACCACCATAGACAACCACGTGACCTGTGACATCACGGTTCTCCAGCAATAGCCTAGTGATGTCACTTCTGTAAAACGTGTCCGGAGTAGTAATTAAATGGTGGTTGTTACAGGGAAGGTAAGACATGAATCGCTACATACAAGCAGAGCTTTTCTTTCCAGATCAAGGTGTGCGTAAGACCATTATGTACGCCCGTACTGAAAAATATTGGAGATCGACATTTATTTTTTTGAGCTTTTATTTACACTGAAAATGGATTCACATTTTCTAATATATCTAGGATTTCGATACATTATTTCTATCATTAGAAGGATTTGAGCTCCTTGACCATTTGAATCTTGAAGCCAATCCGTTGCTTTTTATTATTATTATTATTATTATTGTTATTGTTATGCTAAAGAATCTGCCAAATGTTGAAGGGTATGAACATTTTTGCAACTAGTTTTTTTAATTTTTTTTAATTGCACCAATCCATCTAAAACGCCCAAAAAATGCTCTTGATTAAAGACCTCCTACTGGTTTATGTATAAAGCTCCTATGCAGAACTATGTGTCTCCATGGTTACAGACTACAAACAAGCCATGTATATAGTCTGATCCTACAGTCCTTTGTTACTCCGGTCCCTCTCCATCCTTTTCTTGATAAACTACAGACCGGAGAAGAGGCAGATGAAAGAAAATAATCCATGACTGTAGGATCAGACATGGTTTCTTTTGTAGTCTGTAACCATAGGTCTGCACAGGAGCTGTATACACAAACCAATGGTAAATATTTAATAAGGAGTGCAAAAGCTGCTCCTTATTTTTTTTCTGTGCATTGGAACAATAAAAAAATGGTTGCAAAATTTGACAGTCCCCTTAAAAGGATTGTCCCATTAGGAAAACCCCTGTCCGTATGCCCTAATGGGGCATATGGACATCATCGAGGTGGCTCCCCCACTTGGGACCCGTTTCTGTGTGCCACAACGAAGAGACTCTCTGTAAGAGACATCCCCACTCTGGCGTGAACTTTTCATCTGAATGGCCAGCATGTAATGCTACATTTCCCCTGCAGTGGCCGCTGTTTCCCCCATCGATACAAGCTAATTGCTGGGGGTAAGAGAAGCCAGACCCACGCCGATCAGTTAATCGCTGCACCGGCTTCTTTTTGAAAAGGGGTCACCTTCATAAGACAACGGCCGTACTACGCCAGGAATGAATGATGATGATGATGGCTACTATAAATGCGGATCAATACGTTTTGAGGTTAAACCTCTTCATCAGGTTTGTGTGACATCAAAACTAGAGACCTCCGCAGTGAACTTCTGTCCTAGAATCAGAGTGCCCCTTTTATTGGAGTTGTAGTCCGGGAGCCTCAGAACTTGTGTAATCTTTCTGCTATATGTCGCTTTTGATTTGTGTTTTATATTTTTTTGCATTTCTACTAATGTCCCTTTTTGTAGGTTATTAATCAGTGACGTGTATGTGCATGTTACTAATTGTATTAAAGAAATACTAAACTTATTTACTGGTCTTGCGTTTTCTTTGAAAAAAACAAAAACATTTACCCAATTTTTTTCTTCTTTTCTTGCTAGTGATTTGACAATGTAGCAGATTTATTTGCTGTGTTTACTGTTTTTGGGTTAGACGTAGTTTCTATCATTTTTATTAATTTATTTTATTTTTTTTCCAGAGGAAGGATATGTAAAAATGTTTCTTCGAGGACGACCGGTAACGATGTACATGCCCAAAGACCAAGTGGAGTCGTATAATTTGGAGGCGAAAGTGGAACTTCCTGCCAAAAGACTGAAACTGGAATGGGTGTATCCTTTTATTCAACCGTACATGTTTATCAAGAGCATTCACACTTTGGTTAATTGCTTCAATGTGTCAGGAGGCGTTTGGGGTCAGTGCATTCAGTAACTTGCAAAAACTGAGCATCACAATGGAGGACGTGAGACGCCTGGAGCAGAGACCAAGCCCACGTTTCAGGCCTCATGCACAGGGCCGTGCCTGCAATCACGGCACGCGATTGCGGGGGCAGGGCAGCGTTTTCGTGCCGGGCTCCCATACAAAGTACAGGAGCACGGCCCGTAAAAAATGAAAAGTAGGACATGCTCCATAGTTCCCGGCACTGTTCTACGGCACGGACACGCTTCCGTAGCGATGCGGAAAGGTCTCCCCGGCCAATAGAACCGGGCAGAGTGTATTGCGGTCCGCAATTACGGAGACTTTTATTTTTACGGTCGTGTGCATGGGGCCTCAGTCAGTCACTGGTCGGTCAGGTCACATGCTGCGATTCTCAAAAAATCCAGCGTGTGATCTGATAATTCGGCCGATTGTGCAAAACTATAAAAAGTAACTAATTTATTTTATATCCTTGCAATCCGCTACTGGGCCAGTCATTCGGCCGAGCTCAGACTTTGCATATACTGCGGGACAAAGCTGCAGCGCAATAGTAAAGATGGCCCCAGATGGACGCTGAATGGAGAGGTGGCCAAGTATGTGCACGGCGCTCTCCGTTGAAGACTATGAGGGTTAGGGAACCTCAATGGGGAGAGCCGAACACGTACGCAGCCACCTCTGCATTCTGGCTCATCCTCAATTCTGCCTGACCTGGCGAAATGGCATGGAAAAGTGATGCCGCAATGTCCGCAAGATGGGTGGGGGTCCCAGCAGTTGGACCCCTGCATATCCTAATGATCTATTATTGTTTGTAGTGAGGAAATCCTTTTGACCCATGACTGCTACTACATTGAAATGATTGATGGGATTGTTGCATATGATGATGACGGGTAGAAGCTGCACCGTAAGCCACAAAGTAAATATTTCTCCACCATCCCCATGTGTGGCACCTTCTATTACGTGGTCCTTCCTTTACTAGTGTTCCAGCTATGGCTACCGAGGTCGAGACTGTCGCACTAACCTGTACCTCCTGCCCACTGGAGAGACGGTGTACTTCATCGCGTCTGTTGTCGTATTATATAATGTGGAAGAACAGCTGCAAAGACATTACACTGGTCACAACGATGACGTCAAGTGGTGAGTCGGAATGTGTCGTCAGTCCCAGAAATATATGGGTCAGAGGGCGATAATTGGTAGCTAATGAGGTTCGATTTCTTTTTGTTTCCAGTGAGATAAGCGGTGTCATTTGTGTCTGGCAACAGCTTATCCCCAGCTCCATTGAAGGAACATGTATTCTCAGCCAATCAATATGTTTGTCTATGGGGGAATTGGTTCCAATAATTGTCAGCAGAGCAATCTGTTATCCAATATTTTTCCTGTGTCTTTGGCCCAACTTTGGCTAATGGAATTAAAGGGACTATCCTCTTTGGACAACCCCATATGAGGGGAGAGGGAGCGGATACATAGCTTAAAGCCACACATACCATGGGCCATACATTATTTTCTAGTGGTTTCCCCTGCGGCCCCCTCAAGCACCAGGACCCGGGTGTAATTGCTACCTATCCCTACCCGCTATAGCGATGCCCGTAAGGGTGGTGTGGTCTCTATTAGCCAGAGCAGAGCTGATGCACATAACGCCTACAGGTCTGCTGGTGTCCATGCATGAAATCTGTGGATTGAACCTTCCCACAAGCTCTGAGCATGCTGGGAGTTGTAGTTTGCTACAGCTGGAGAGCCACACTTTGAAGATCATTGCATGGACATCTATTGGTTTCAGTGGGCACGGTGTAATGCTTTAGTTTTCTCTGTAGCATCGCTTAAAAGGGGACTCTGCTCACGGCCAACCTCTAGGCTTAGGCTCTGTTCACATTTGCATCGTTGTTTTCAGCTATAACAGAAAACACAACACGTAGCCGGATCTGTTTCACAACGGATGCCACCGGCGCCCGACGGACCCACATTGACTTACAATATCGGTCGGTTTGGTGCCGTCGTGGTGTCCGTTCGTCTGAGAGTCTGTAAAAACGAGGCTCCAATATAATACATAACCCTAGGAACCATCCGTAAAACATTCAGCAATGTTCTCCCTTGGTTTGGAGACACTTGATACCACTGTGATGCTTTGTCAGACGGTCATCCTATACCCCCCCCCCCCCTCCAGGCCGATGTGACTTTTATAGTGTCTCAGAAGTCTGTATTAATTATTAACAGCCTTGCTCAGGACTACATATGTTTGTTTCTTTTTTTTATCTTGCAGCCTTGCCATCCATCCTGATAAAATTACCATAGCAACCGGCCAAGTTGCAGGTACATCTAAGGATGGAAAAGTAAGTGATCCTTTCCTGTTCACGAAGCCCAGAATAAGATCGGGAGCTCCGCAGCCGGTGTTATGTTGATACCATAGTTGTGCGTCTTGTAGAAAATAGAAATAGTAGCACGCTCCGTCGGTTCCTCCGTCGGTTCCTCCTTTTAACCTAGAAATTAAATGATAACCGGAAACGGGAGATAATCCCGCCCCCGCTGCAGGATCTTCTGTATGTTCCTGAAACTGTCTTGAAAAAAACCTGCAGAGAACACAGGGTTAATATTGTGCTGATCTCCATTTTTGGCTGGTGAATGTCTGAGTAGGTTATTCTTAGTAAGAGAGGTGATTTAAAGAGATGTGTGTTCTACCGCAGACCGGACAAAGGAAGAGGCTCCTGCTGCAGCCAGTTGTCCTACAGCCAGACGCAAGATTGTGAGGAGGAGGAAGGGAGAAATGGGTGATCTCCTGGGACACACATAGAAGATTTCTTTATATATTTCTCAGTATTTATTGCAATATGATACAAAATAGAATCAAAGGAAAAGAGGAGTGGAGGAATTGGGATATTTTTGTATGTTTAATCTTCCTTTTAAGGGGGTGTTTGAAAGGGAAGGCGCACCTTTGCAACTAATGTTATTGTTTCAATGCATATAAAATAAAAATGTAGAAACTTTTACAAATTGTCAATTTTAAAATCACCCTGTAGTTTTTTTGCATACAGGTCTCCTTGGGAAATTATAATTTTTTTTTTTTTGTTTTTAGCAATTACCACCACATGTCCGCGTTTGGGATTCCGTGACGCTTAACACATTGCACGTCATTGGCATGGGATTCTTCGATCGGGCCGTAACATGTGTTGCTTTCTCTAAATCCGTAAGTCATGGAATCTAGCGCTGCTTCATGGTGTTTACTCCCAGTAAAAACAGCGATTATCTTACAAAATAAAGGGAGTCTTAAAAAAAAAAAAAAAATTACAAATCGCTACATCGATTAAGAACGCTCGATGTCCCGACCACAATTATTCTGCTGCCTTTTCATTGGTCGTGATTCTGGTTTCAGATCGTTTTCTTCTTTGTTTAGAACGGAGGAGGCAACCTGTGTTCTGTGGACGACTCCAATGACCACGTGCTCTCGGTTTGGGACTGGCAGAAAGAAGAGAAGCTGGCGGATGTGAAGGTAACTGGCGTCATGATACTGGTCATCGGCGTTTAAGCCCGGGGCTCTACGGCGATATTTTGCATTTAGAGATGGCATTGGGATATCTCGCCTCTAGTCTTAACCTCCCGGGGGCGGATGAAATCGCATATGTTCATGCTGTTTTATGGCACTACCATTTTTTGGGTCATGAAAAAATCTGACAAGATTACATGTTCTTCGACCACGAAATTGCAGGCGCATGAAGAGCATGAACGCGTGATTAACTGTAGAGGTGGTGGCATGCGATATTGCACTGCCATCTACTTTAATTGGATATTAAGTATGTGCATAATATCGCAGTATAGACCAGGGCTATAAAACATTTATAGGGGTTGGCCAGCACCAACATAAATTTTTAGGTGTATTTTTCAGGCAGCGCTGGGGTCCTGGGTTCAAATCCAACCAAGGACAACGTCTGCATGGAGTTTGTATGTTCTCCCGTGTTTGCGTGGGTTTCCTCCGGGTACTCCGGTTTCCTCCCACACCCTAAAAACATACCAATAGGGAATCTAGATTGTGAGCCCCAGTGGGGACAGTAAGTGTGGCCCTCTGTACAGTGCTGCGGAATATGTTGGCGCTATAGAAGTAGCAGAATAGGTGCAGAGTTACCTCTTACAAGCTAAATAATCCTTTTCTGAGAGCGCATAGTTTAACCATTTCCTCTACCCTGAATTCGCTGTATCCGGTTGTGGACTACAAAAGCGACAAGTCTCACCCTGCATCTCTCCCCCCACCGAGCGCGCTCCCAATACCTCAGAGCTGCCCTGCCCAGAGGTTATTGTAGTCCCAGATCCTGTGCTGCCCATGCATCAGACTGACCCTTGTGCGGCTGCCCGGCCTGCAGTGTGACATTGCGAGTACATCTTTTGCTGGACTGAAGCATGCAGCGCCACTAGAGGGCAGCACATGACTGCTTGTGAATACGCAACTCTATTGCCGATCCAGTCCCATGATGCCCCTGTAGTCGACGTTTTTAACACGTTTCATGGACGCACCATGCTTTTCTGGTCCGCTGTTGGTCATGGTGGGCGCGCAGTCATGGCGGCTTAAAAAGTAGCCATAGAAGTTAATGTGCATGTAAAACGTATTATTTCACTATGTTGAAGGGTGCAAGGCTGGTGTACACGGGTAGATTGCTGCCCATAATGAGCGCCAATCGATGATATAACAAGTCGATCATTGCTTTAGAATAGACCCTATTACACGGGCCGATGCTTTCTGTACGGGGACAAATGATCATCAATACGATTGCTTGATCCCTATGAGTTTGCATTATTGTCAGCGGCGCATCCCCAGTTTACACAGGGAGATTTGCTGCCGACGACTATGATGTTATAGCACAAACGATGTGATCACCCGATGAACGAGTGTTCGCGCGTTTGTTGGCTGATCGTTGCCCTGTTAACACAGGCCAATAATTGTCCGTCCGAGCATTCTTCGGAACGATGGTTCCCGATTTTATTGGCCCTTGTAAATGGGCCTTTAGTTAATAGTGACCAATCCCCTTAAGGCACCCGGACCTTCCTTCTATGAAAAAGTCGAAGTAACCTCAAAGACGTGATGTCGCTTGAAATCTGAAACTTCGAATGACTGGGGTCATGACGGGTCAGTGGTCTCCAACGTGTGGCTCTTCTGGAACTACAACTCCCAGCATGCCCTGAGAGTAGCTGTCAGCACATGCTGTGAGCTGTAGTTTTGCAACAGGTTGGAGATCACAGGCACAGGTAATGTTACCCGGGGAGTAGGTGGGCGATTGTGTATCCTGTGTCATAGTAAAATATTACATTTTTGGAAGTCTCTGAACTCTGACGTTTTGTTTTTTTTTAAAAAAAAATTTTTTTAGTGCTCAAATGAGGCGGTGTTTGTGTCAGACTTCCACCCGACCGATACAAACATTATAGTCACTTGTGGCAAATCTCATCTGTATTTCTGGACCCTGGAGGGAAATTCTCTGATCAAGAAGCAAGGATTGTTTGAGGTAATGAGAGTATTATTAGTAGTATTATTATTATTTCTATTCGCTGTTATGGAGTGTGACGGTTCATGCCTACACAGCCACTTCAATGCTGGAAACCGGGACTGGGCACTCCCAGTCTCCAGATCAGTGGCGGTACCTGATGTTTATGGCGATCTACCGTATACATCGACGATTTGAAAAACTCATTAAAGCTGAATTCCACTTTGATACTTTTATTATTAGGATTTATTTCTAAACGTTTCCATTCTCATTTCCTTCTTTACAGAAACAAGAGAAACCAAAGTTTGTGCTTTGCGTCACCTTCTCGGAAAATGGCGACACAATCACTGGGGATTCAAGTGGAAATCTCCTGGTTTGGGGCAAAGGTAAATGAACCAAGAAAATGTTTTGTGGGTTTGCATATAGTAAGGTAGGAGGAGGCCACCATTGACTAATCCTGGCCTTACAGGGGTTGTCGGCCGCTACCCAAATGACTTCTCGTGATCCTCTCTTCTAGCCACAGTTGAGCTCCCCTGCAGAAAGTGGCTCCTACTCTAAAGGACCCGGCTCATCAATGCGTTACACGGAGAGCCCGCTGATTTCAATAGGTGTCCTGTAATGCTTAACCCTTGCAGCATTGACCACTCTCTTCCCCAGTGATTACCACCCATGAGCAGCTTACCTTTGTTGGAATTTCACACAATGAAGGGTTATTCAAACCGGACAACCCCTCCTAAGGACAACTAGTATCTGGCCATACACTTAGATGGCTGTCGGCTGAACGATCTGTTCCTCCTGACTCCCCCTTATACAGGCACGCTCAGGGAGAAGGTCGAAAGCCGCTTCCAGACTCCTGCAGTGGCTTATTTACTAATGGACAAAAGGATCGGGCATGTTGAAATTCAGCAGCCTGATCCTTCTCCACACCGACATGTGAAATCGGGGAAGAGTCGGCACGGCGCCATATACGTTAGATGGTTGGGCCGACCTACATCTAATATGTATGGCCAGCTGTAAAAGCCTCAATGGCAAAAACTGTCTGTGGGATGTCTTAAGACCCCTGATTGGGGGGGTTTCATGCTAGTTAGATTTTCTTTCTTTTAACACTTGATTGTCTTTCATCTTTAGGTACCAACAGGATCAGCCACGCAGTCCAAGGAGCCCACGACAGCGGTATTTTTGCACTTTGCATGCAGAGAGATGGCACGTTGGTGTCCGGAGGAAAAGATAGGAAGCTTATATCCTGGGATGGGAATTACCGGAAACTCAATGTAGTAGAGGTAAGGGGTTCATCTCATAGGAAGTGGAGATGGGACCAGTGGAGGGAAAATCCTGAGCGAGTACCACAGTTATCTCTGTGTGAATAGATTATCTCTTCTATTTTCTGCACAAAGTATAAAAGACACAGAAATTCTTATTTGACATTGGGGTTGGGTTGGACTCCGTGTCGTAGATGCAATCGAGTCTCTGCGGGCATGTTACACGTGGTCTTGTCCTGGTCTAGGGGATTTTTGGCGGGATGTGATTCAAATTATCAATGAGGTCTTTCAGGTTGACGGAGACCTGACCCCGCGGGTGTATGTGGTCTGGGATATGTGAAGGATCTGGCGACCATGGAGCCTGGGCAACTGGCAATTGCCAAAATTTTATATATGGCGCGCAAACTTATAGCGCAACATTGGATAAATGTATTGAGCCCTTTGAGACCAGAATTCATTGATAAAGTTAATTGGCTTCTCAACCTGGAGGAGGGCGTATATAGGAAGAGGGGGACATTGTTCAAATTTGAAAAGGTTTGGGCTCTCTGGATAGATAATTCTAATTTGGTGTCCAGAGAATTGCTGAGGTACCGTATGGGGCTTTTGTGAGTCCCGTCTGTAGCATTGCTGTGATTCGGTGCTCGTGGGGTCCTCATGTAGAATTGGTTGGGCATTTTCTTACGACTTGTTCTGGGTTGGGAGTGGGGGATTATAGGATTATGACTGTTCAGACCCGATTCACATGAAATACGCTGGTGTTATAACTACTAATTGTACTTTTTTTTTTTTATTCTAGGTCTATATGGAAAGATTTGATTTTTATAATATATTGGAATATTTATGGGAGGGCGGGATGGGTTGAGTTTTTGAGTTCTTTTGTATGTTTTTTTGTATTTAAATGCCAACAAAAAGTTACTGAATAAAAGCAAAGTGTGCACATGATCAGGAATAAGATCTATAACCAGGAAAACACTAAATCTGATGATTTTATAATCCAGCACCTGTCATGCCCCAATAATTCCAGATTAAAGGAATTCCATTGTATATGCAAATAAACAAGATCTATACCAAATTCAGCAGTAAATAATATAATTTTTGCGATCTATCTCTTGTAAGATTCCGGAACAGTTTGGCCCGGTGCGGACCGTCGCAGAAGGAAAAGGCGATGTTGTGCTGATCGGCACTACAAGAAACTTCGTCCTCCAGGGAACTTTATCTGGAGACTTCAATACAATAACCCAGGTAAGATAAAGACTACGGGTCCTCATACATGGTCCGACGTGGGCCGTGTAAACGAGCGCCGATCAACCAGACAACTCGTAGATCGGCGCTCGTTTGCTCCCTTTACAAGTAGCTATGTATGAGGATGAGCGCTTCTTACTACGATCGCTCAACCCCCCTACATTTCTATCATGTCGGCAGCGTGTCTCGCTGTTTACACGGGGAGATTTGCTGCCAATAGCGATAATACTTTAGGCCTCTGAAACTACACGATGAGTCGATGAACGATCGGCTGATCGTTGCCCTGTTTACACAGGGCAATGTTTGGGTACGCGCATTCTGTGAACGCTGGTTTGCCCGATCATTGACCCGTGTAATAAGGCCTTAATGGACAATCCCGTGATACCATATTTTACTTAAAAAGGGGTTTGCGTTTAATTAGTTAAGTTTAATTCTCACAATGACGAGTTCTGCAAGTTTCTTTTATACTTAGTTTAAATTTCTCACCGTTTTAAAGATCTCTGCTTGTTTTCAGTGAATAAAAACCTTCATTGTTTATATTCCTGTACTGATCGAGCCATTCATATAACTGGTATTTTATGGTCTGCACAGGGTCATACTGATGAACTGTGGGGATTAACTGCACATTCCCAGAAGCTTCAGTTCCTGACGTGTGGTCATGACAAGCAGATAACGTTATGGGATGCCGTCAGTCATCGTCCAATTTGGACCAAGATCATTGAGGTGTGTGTATTGGGTATCCGAGTGAAATCCTGGTAGTAATGCAAGACCTAGATTTCCCGGGCTCCTGAATGCCTCGTTGTTTAGTATTACATCCTCTGGTCTCCTATCACATTGCCATTCAGGAGTCTAGGAAATCTGCGTGACAACCCATGTTGTATCTGTAATGGCGGCCATATTGATGGTCACCCAGCTTTCCGAGAAACCGATATAATTGATAAGAAATATTTTTTAATAACATGACAGAGAACGGCTTAAGGACTTTTTTTTCTCTTACTTTATTTATTTTAGGATCCCACCCAGTCCGCTGGCTTTCACCCCAGCGGTTCTGTTGTAGCAATAGGGACACTGACGGGCAGGTATGTAGCCAATATCTGAATAGCTCAATATCTTTTAGGGGCATTATCCAAAATAAAATCACGAACTCCAGGAAAACTGCTTTAAAGGGGGACACTCCAGGCAAAACAAATACAATGCGCTTTACCTAATGCAGGACCTGAGGGGATTGGAAGAACATCAAAGAGAATTATTTTGTCATGCTCCGCCCCCTCAGGCCCTGCACTAGGCAGAACACTGTGTCCGTTTTGGCTGGAGTGTGTCTTTTATTATAATATGTGACCTCTATCCCCCTCTAGTGGTCATTTATGTAATAACGAGTGTCATTATATCAGCCCTGGTGATTCTCCCGTTCTTCTTTCATCAAGCAAACTCTTCGTTTTTTGTTACTGCTTGACGGCAGCGCTGTAATAGATTATCTGTACAGTAGTAAATGATGTCTGTCACACATGCTGCGCTGCCCCCCTCTCGGCTAACTCTGTATTTTATTTATTTTTTTGTCAGGTGGTTTGTGTTAGATACAGACACCAAGGACCTGGTCACTGTACATACAGATGGGAACGAGCAGCTCTCCGTCATGTGCTACTCTCCAGGTTCGTATCCCTTTCATCTTCGTCTTTTGTGTGACTTCTTCAAATAAAGGTAAAGATGTTCAATTTTAGCTCTTCCTGGAAGAGCTGGTCCGAAAACGTCACAATTATCCTATTTAAAGAGGCTCTGTCACCACATTATAAGTGCCCTGTCTCCTACATAAGGAGGTCGGTGCTGTAATGTAGGTGACAGTAATGCTTTAAATTTAAAAAAACGATCTTTTTTCACAAAGTTAGAAGCGATTTAAGTTTATGCTAATGAGCTTTCTTAATGCCCAACTGGGCGTATTTTTACTTTCGACCAAGTGGGCGTTGTACAGAGGAGTGCATGACGCTGACCAATCGGCATCATGCACTCCTCTCCATTCATTTACACTGCACTAGCGATATAGATATATCACTATGTGCAGCCTCATACACAGGCCCTAACATTACTACAGTGTCCTGATAATGAATACACATGAAATCCAGCCTGGACGTCATGTGTACTCAGAATCCTGACACTTCTGACTCTTTTTTTTTTTTTTTTGTGAGATTCCGGCAAGTGACACCAAATCTTGTTTAGCTCCGAGATCTCGCGAGATTTCGTATCCGTTGCTGGAATCTCACAAAAAAGAGTCAGAAGTGTCAGGATTCTGAGTACACATGACGTCCAGGCTGGATTTCATGTGTATTCATTATCAGGACACTAGTAATGTTAGGGCTTGTGTATGAGGCTGCACATAGCGATATATCTATATCGCTAGTGCAGTGTAAATGAATGGAGAGGAGTGCATGATGCCGATTGGTCAGCGTCATGCACTCCTCTGTACAACGCCCACTTGGTCGAAAGTAAAAGTACGCCCACTTGGGCATTAAGAAAGCTCATTAGCATAAACCAAAATCGCTCCTAACTTTGTGAAAAATCGTTTTTTTAAATAAAAAGCATTACTGTCACCTACATTACAGCGCCGATCTCCTTATGTAGGAGACAGGGCACTTATAATGTGGTGACAGAGACTCTTTAAAGGGGAAACTGTCAGCAGAGCAATATAGCGGCTCGCACTCCGATTCCTTGCTGATCTTGCATGTTTCTTGGTTATTTTTCTTCTCACTTGAGTTCATCGACCTTAAATAGGTTTGCGCTCCTGATATTTCTAAGACTATGTTCACATGTTCAGGCTGAAAAATACGCAGCTGATTTCAAGCGAAAACGCCCTCTGAATCCAGGCATTTTTGGAGATTATTTTTACAAGCACTTTTGAGACGTATTTTGAGGTGTCAATGGGAAATCTAAAAAATACTCTTGTAAAACGCTTTTATAATTGACATGTCGCATCTTTTTTACAAAGGTGTTTTTTAAATCCACTGCGTGAAAATACTTTCTATGAAATATACAGCGCACTTCCTATTGAATTCAACGGGCAGCTGTTTGCAGGTGTATTTCAGAGCGTAATATGAGCGTTATAACGCTGCGAAATATGCCGTGTGAAAATGGCCTTAAGGTCTGTTAACATCTCGTTATTTGTAACCAGCATATGACAAGACATTTGACATTCACCGAGCTGGTACGCATCAACATACCCAAATCAAGATGTGAACAAAGCTTAAAAAGAACCTGTCACCAGGTCATAGACGTTAAACTGATTTACTGACCTGAATAGCACGGTCTCCCTGATTCCAGCGCAGTTTTTCTTTTTTTCCTGGACCCTCCCGTTCCAGAGATATGGCCCACTGTTGTGTTGGCTCCCTCTATGCTAATTTGCTGTAGTTAGCCAACGGGGCATGAACTACCCTCAAGCTGCCTCGCACTGATTGATCAGCATCAGAGGCAGGGGAGCTAGCCCCACCCCACCAGCAAATTAGCATATAGGGAGCCAACACAACAGTGGAGCATATCTCTGGAACGGGAGGGTCCAGGAAAAAAAGAAAGATAGCGCTGGAATCAGGGAGACCACGCTATTGCGGTGAGTTAAAAAGTTCAACTTCTATAACCTAGTGATAGATCCAGGTCAAGAGGAAGTAGGACCCCAGAACAAGCCGTTATTAATAGGAGTCTGCTGGTGAGTTCCCTTTAAGAGAGAAAGCCTTGGGCTGTGGAAATGTCATAACCAGAAAATGCAACCTATTGAAAATAGATGCAGTACCACGCACAACCTGTGAACAGATGTGGCGCTGTTTTTGGAAGAAAGTTTTTCTAGTCCTGTACAACCCCTTTTAAATACGCTTTCCCTGAGCTGTGATGAGCACATAACCAGCCGAGAACGATGGGAAAGTTGTTCCCAGGGTTTTCTTAACCTTAAAAATACACAAGCAGAAATCCTATATGTTGTAATGAACGAGGCGCGCGGCTGCGGGTCCTCGTCTTCCTGCTGACTCATATCAAGGAGCATCTTCCCATTTTTTTATATATTTCGTCTCTTTCTGAACAGATGGAAATTTCCTTGCAATCGGTTCCCATGACAACTACATCTATATTTATGGTGTTAATGAGAATGGAAGAAAATACAGTCGCATTGGCAAATGCTCAGTAAGTTGTTCTGTTTTTTGGGGGGGTTTTTGCTGATGCATAAAGTGACAATGGAGAAAATCACGACTCAATATAAAAAAGAAAAAAAAAAAGAACATTAAACGCAGGAAATAAAAAAAAAATCTGGTGCTTAAAGGACGACTCCAGAAAGAACTGACACATTTTGTTATGCTTAGTGCAGAGGCTGAGGGGGCGGAGTATAACCGGTTCATGACTAGTGCAGGCCTAAGGGGGCAAGAATGGCAGGTTCATGACTAGTGCAGGGCCTGTGGGGGCGGATTATGACCGGTTCATGACTAGTGCAGGCCTAAGGGGGCAAAAATGGCAGGTTTAGGACTAGTGCAGGGTCTGAGGGGGCGGAGTATGACGGGTTTAGGACTAGTGCAGGGTCTGAGGGGGCGGAGTATGACGGGTTTAGGACTAGTGCAGGGTCTGAGGGGGCGGAGTATGACGGGTTTAGGACTAGTGCAGGGTCTGAGGGGGCGGAGTATGACACCGGTCCATGACTAGTGCATTCCCTGTCATGCACCGCCCCCTCATGCCGTGCATTAGCCATTCCAGAAGTCCCTGTGTCATGCTCCACCCCCTTGGGTGACATAAGACAAGGTATGTGTTTCTCTAAAGGCCTTTATGGCCATTGTTCTAAGATGTGCCCACGACAATGCCCACTGCTGAGCCGCAGCCTTTTAGAGGACCTGATCCCATTCATGATAAATCCAGTGTGACATAAAGAAATAATTCTTCCCAATCAACTCCTAATGTTTAAAAACAATTTCTGATGTATCATTTTAAATATGATATAATTCTCGTTAACTGTCACCGGGCCTGCCCCCCCCCACCACCCCCCGCTGCTTCCGGATGTCACCACACAGTGACTGCTCATCTTCCGATGTCACATGATAGCGTCAGCCAATCACACGCTACAGTGTTTGTCCCTACGGACGACACACCCCCCCCCCCCGTAGCCCACAGATGGCTGCCATGATTACATTGCACTGGGGGACTCCAGCGACTGGTGCAACAGGAGCTGTGCTGAATTTATTGTGAATATATTTTTTTTATTTTTTTTTTAATTATTTTGTTTGTTTTTTTTAAACATTTGGAGCAACATAGAATTTTATTTTTTTTGTGGCTTTTTAGGGGTCGTAATAATGTCCGCACCTGCATATAAGAGTCATTGATGTGAATGATGTATTCAGCCTGTATTTAACACACTTTTTTTTTACTGGTTTTTTTTTTTTCCCCCTCCCCTCTTTAAGGGTCACTCTAGTTTTATCACTCATCTGGACTGGTCGGTGAATTCCCAATATTTGATGTCTAATTCCGGCGATTATGAAATCTTATACTGTGAGTGTCTATAACTTTCAGTTTGTGACCATTCTGTATGGACTTCCTGTTAATGTACGGAATATATATATATAATGTGTAGGGGATAAATTCCCCGGCATTCTCCTTTTAAGATGCACATAATGTAAAACTTGTACTTCTCCATCGGTGTGGAAATGAGAGGATGTTGGAGTGAGTAGTTAATCCTATTCTTACATCATGTGATCTCTCTGTCACAGGGATTCCCACGGCCTGCAAGCAAGTAGTCAGCGTTGAAACCACCAGAGACCTCGAATGGGCGACATACACCTGCACGCTTGGATTCCAAGTTTTTGGTCGGTAAACCCGTAGCAAGAGCGAACACCCAATACAGAAGAAAATTGCTCAGTTCTACCAGCCTATATATATATATACACACACCCCTGTTTGCTCCATATATTTATATATCTAGTAAAGATTAGAGGAGAAAGTGTATTTAAGAGTATACTGAATATAGCTGGGGCACCCAGACTGGAAGCCTCCATTCTTTACACTGCAGGCTGCATCCAGAGCAATGGAAAACAAAGCAAAATAGAAATAAGATTTATATTACAAAGTGAATTGTTTTATGACTGTAAACCGCTTTATTAATAAAATCTTCTGCAGGAGTGTGGCCTGAAGGGTCGGACGGAACAGACCTCAACGCAATCTGCAGGTCAACCGATCAGAAGCTTCTGGCTACGGGAGACGATTTTGGCAAAGTCCACCTCTTCTCGTATCCTTGTTCACAGTTCCGAGTAAGTGACAATGAATTGGCACAACCGGTTAAATTCCTAAAATGAAAACCACTCCAACATGCCTACTGGTTTGTGTATACAGCTCCTATGCAGACCTATGTGTGTCGATGATTACAGCCTGTGTGTAGTTGATTCTACGGTCCTGTTACTCTGCCGCTTCCTTTTTTGCTAGCCTGCACACAGAAGAGGCGGCATCTGCGTTAGAGCTGTATACACAAAACGGTAGGAATTTCTAATTAAGACTTATTTGCGGAGGTGTCCAGAACCTTTAAATAGAGGACCAGCAATGCACATAAACCATATTTGTAACGCTAGATCTTGCGATCTATGGCCGGCTTCATCCTCTTGCCTTGCTCACTCATTGTGTTTCTGTTTTGCAGTCATCCGGCCACGCTTACGGCGGGCACAGCAGCCATGTCACCAATGTGAGCTTTTTGCACGAGGACAGCCATTTGATCTCTACCGGCGGGAAAGACATGAGTATCATGCAGTGGCGCATTCTCTAGTCACCTGACCAAACCTTGAAGACACCAAGAGAATCCCGTAAAACCGACACATGCCTTCCTATAGCGAGTACGGGCTGCTTCTAGACGAGTCGTGAAGAACTCAGGAACCAAATCCCCCCCCCCATCACAGTCAATCCGACCTCCCAGGTCAACCCCGCGGCTTCTTACAGGGGGGGGGGGGGGACTGTCTGTGCTCACTCTGAATCCCGCAGAACACGATACGCATTACATTGTATCACAGCTTGAAGTTCTTCTATTCTATTCGGACTCTTTATAATGTACGTTTTTAGATGTCATGAAAATATTAAACTCGCCTCGTGTATTTCTTGTTTCGCCATGAACAGTATTCGAACAATGAAGGTGACCTGAGCTGGTACGTTGCATTAGTCTTCACACCCTAGGAACTATAAATGTTCATTGTTTTGTTTTTTATGGGTGTCGGTACTTTCGGCACTTTGTATTTACCTGTCCTCGTCCTCTCTCACCGGTAATCCGCTCTGTTAGGATTGTTCTGGGCGTTGCCATCCTCTCGTTCCCGCAGAATGTACTTTCCCTATGTTTGTGGCCTCGGTGTGTGTTTTGGATCTGGTGAGGTGTGTATAACCTGCAATAATCTTTTTGTTTCTTTGTAGGATTTCTTTCAGTCGTGTTATAGGATCGCAGCTCTCGTGTTCAGGACTTGAGATTTCTTATGGTTCTAATTGGACTTTTTGCACGGAAGCATTAAAGGGCTTGTACAGGAATAGAAAACATGGCTGCCCACGTCCACAAACAGTGCCACACCTGTCCACAGGGTGTGTGCGGTATTGCAGCTCCGCCACATTCACTTTAATGGAGCTGATCTGCCCATGGGCAGGTGGGGCGTTGTTTCTGGAAGAAAGCAGCCATGTCTTTCTAATCCTATAGAGATGTCACACAGGTGGCCAGATGGGGGGGGGGCACATATATTTCAGTGGGTTCCTAGTGTCCACATCCAAGCAGCTCTTCCACAAGGTGGATCAGGGTTTGTTACCCATAGGGCTCAGGTAGAGACGTCACATTAGAGGGAGGGCAGTGTGATAAAGTAGAAGTACTGGAGGTGCTGCTAAAACGAATGTGCTGGACATGTGAGGGTCAGAGCGAGGATCTTGATGGCGGACTGTTCGATAAGAGACTGTTTGTCCAGTCTATAAATAAAGCTTTATCATTGTATGAGAGAAAGCTACTCCATTTTCTAATACACTTTGTGTTACAATTTCTCACTATTTTCAAGATGTCTGCTTGCTGTCAGTGAATTCAGTCATTTACTTACATCTAAAGGCTAAGACTGGAAACCAAATACTTCCAACAGCTGACTGTTTGCTACAGTTGATTTCAGTGATTGACTCTAGGCTGTACTGATACATTGCAGCAAACAGTGCGGGAGAGAGATTTGAGCTGTTGATATGTTTTAGAGGATTGGATACAATTGTTGCAAATTCAGCGAGTAGGTCTCAGAAAGTTTACATTCACTGACAGCAAGTGCTGATCTTGAAAATGGTCAAGAATTTAAACACTAAGTATATTAGAAAATTGCAGCGCTTTTTCTATACAATGATCTTTATCCAAGGCCGGGAAACCCCCTTTAAGACTTATTGTAGATGTTGAGTCTACAGGTTCTAGATTGTCTCTTGGGTTGGAGGTATAGACAGGCTGCAGGAGGTGATGATGATGATGATCAAGAAGCCTTTGCTGGTCTGGCAATATCATGGGATCCCATGGGGGGGGGGGGGGGGGGTTGCAATATGTTCTGCTCTATACAAGTCCGACATTGTGATTGGACTGATTGTGATAGGACTGGAATGGTACCTTTTTAGTCCATGGGGTAGTATTGATGCATATTCAACCCACCCTGAGTCTTAAAGGGATTATCCATTCATACCAAGTGACGTCCTAGAACTAGGGTATTGTCTGATCTATGGGACTAACTGCTCGGGGGGCCCACAACAAATGCTAGAATAAAGGGGCTGTGGAGCACTGCGGCTACTTCAGAACTCTTTCTGCAAAGCACTACAGTCGTCCAGGTGCTGTGCAGCCCCATTTACTATAGGTGGGCTGCTTTTTTATTATTGTGCTGCAATAGTGGTAGACGTGCTCTCTAGGGCTTTATAA
The DNA here is from genome assembly GCF_050947455.1 of Rhinoderma darwinii. Lineage (NCBI taxonomy): Eukaryota > Metazoa > Chordata > Amphibia > Anura > Rhinodermatidae > Rhinoderma > Rhinoderma darwinii. The sequence goes on along the minus strand of NC_134698.1, from coordinate 77,991,532 downwards.
TACGGTCCTTAAAGGGGATTTCTACTTTCAACAAAACATTTTTTGTTAGATTCTGCCCAATGATAAGCTGATCACAAGGTGTCCCATTGCTGGAATCTCCAGTGATCACCTGGAATCGGTTGGTGAAACTGGCAGGAAGTGTTTAGTTTCCCTGCAGCGCCACCACAGGAGAAATAAAGCATTACACGGAGCTTATTCAGATTGTCTGTGTAATGAAGGGCAGAGACTCTTTGGAGTTGCTTTCCACTCTGTTGATCGAGGGGGTCCCGCATTCAGGATCCTCATCTATAAGTCAGAGCGCCCTAATAGGCTGTCAGGATCCGCTGGGAGTTGTAGTTTCACCACAGTTGGAGAGCCTCTTATGTAGCCAAATGGGAGTTTGATGAAGGCGAACGTTACTATAGAGCCAAGTGCCTTTTCTGTCTTGCAATTCCAATGTTTTTCCTTAAGCGGCTCTTTGATATGTAAAGCATGGAGTACAGACCCGATTCTATGTGGGTGAGGTCACTACATATGGGGGGCGGGGTTCCCTCCACTTTATGCTTTTTATACCGGACATATCGAGCTGCGTGGCTCCGCTTTACCTTTTAACTTCCTGTGACTTCTTGTAAATTTGTATTTAACAAAAAAAAAAAAGTGCAACTCATGTAAAGTGGTTTTATTGTGTCCGGTTACGTCTGCATGGAAGGAAACACTCACCATTATTTAATCTTCCGGTCTTGAAGCGCTAGCGGCTTTGTACGTCTATGAGAAGAGCGACTGTATTCACGCCAACAGGAACCGTTATTACATGTTTGATTAAAAAGCTTGAAACTTATTGTTTACATGGGGGGAATAAATCTGAAATTTGTTATGAAATGAAGTCGTGTGTTTATTTTGCTTTTTATATAAACTGTTACGAGTGAAACGACCGGTCGCCTCTCCGTAGTAAATACTTGTGTTCCCTATGAAATGGCAGCAGCATCTTTTCTTAGAACTCTGTGTTGAATGGACAATGTGTCACTGTGTAAGGACACACATATTGACAAGGGGAATAATAACAACCAGGTATCCATTTATTCATACGCTTCCAGGAGGAATAACAGAGGAATGGCACAATGCAGAGTTCTAAGATGAGATGTCCCAGAATTTCTCATGGACCAGTATTCACTAAGATAGGCATGTCGGGAGAGCTGACAGCTCCTCTATACTACACCACACAGGAGAGCTGACAGCTCCTATACTACACCACACAGAAGAACCGACAGATCCTCTATACTACACCACACAGCAGTGCTGACAGATCCTCTATACTACACCACACAGCAGTGCTGACAGATCCTCTATACTACACCACACAGGAGAGCTGACAGCTCCTCTATACTACACCACACAGGAGAGCTGACAGCTCCTCTATACTACACCACACAGGAGAGCTGACAGCTCCTCTATACTTCACCACGCAGGAGAACTGACCGCTCCTCTATACTACACCACACAGGAGAGCTGACAGCTCCTCTATACACCACCACACAGGAGAGCTGACAGCTCCTCTATACTACACCACACAGGAGAGCTGACGGCTCCTCTATACTTCACCACGCAGGAGAACTGACGGCTCCTCTATACTACACCACACAGGAGAGCTGGGAGATCCTCTATACTACACCACACAGGAGAGCTGGGAGATCCTCTATACTACACCACACAGGAGCTGACAGCGCCTCTATACTACACCACACAGGAGAACTGACAGCTCCTCTATACTACACCACACAGGAGAGCTGGGAGATCCTCTATACTACACCACACAGGAGAGCTGACAGCTCCTCTATACTACACCACACAGGAGAGCTGACAGATCCACTACACCACACAGGAGAGCTGGGAGATCCTTTATACTACACCACACAGGAGAACTTACAGCTCCTCTATACTACACCACACAGGAGAGATGACAGATCCTCTACTACACCACACAGGAGAACTGACAGCTCCTCTATACTACACCACACAGGAGAGCTGACAGATCCTCTATACTACACCACACAGGAGAGCTGACAGATCCTCTATACTACACCACACGGGAGAGCTGACAGATCCTCTATACTACATCACACAGGAGAGCTGACAGATCCTCTATACTACACCACACAGGAGAGCTGACAGCTCCTCTATACTACACCACACAGGAGAGCGGACAGCTCCTCTATACTACAACACACAGGAGAGCCGACAGCTCCTCTATACTACACCACACAGGAGAGCGGACAGCTCCTCTATACTACACCACACAGGAGAACTGACAGCTCCTCTATACTACACCACACAGGAGAACTGACAGCTCCTCTATACTACACCACACAGGAGAACTGACCGATCCTCTATACTACACCACACAGGAGAGCTGACAGCTCCTCTATGCTACACCACACAGGAGAGCTGACAGATCCTGTACTACACCACACAGGAGAACTTACAGCTCCTTTATACTCCACCACACAGGAGAGCTGACAGATCCTCTATACTACACCACACAGGAGAACTTACAGCTCCTCTACACCACACAGGAGAACTGACGGCTCCTCTATACTACACCACAAGAGCTGACGGCTCCTCTATACTACAGCACACAGGAGAGCTGACTGCTCCTCTATACTACACCACGCAGGAGAACTGACGGCTCCTCTATACTACACCATGCAGGAGAGCTGACGGCTCCTCTATACTACACCATGCAGGAGAGCTGACGGCTCCTCTATACTACACCACGCAGGAGAGCTGACAGATCCTCTATACTACACCACACAGGAGAGCTGGGAGATCCTCTATACTGCACCACACAGGAGAACTGACAGCTCCTCTATACTACACCACACAGGAGAACTGACAGCTCCTCTATACTACACCACACAGGAGAACTGACAGCTCCTCTATACTACACCACACAGGAGAACTGACAGCTCCTCTATACTACACCACACAGGGGAGCTGACAGCTCCTCTATACTACACCACACAGGAAAACTGACAGCTCCTCTATACTCCACCGTACAGGAAAACTAACCGCTTAAGATCTCCTTTTATTGACCTTTGTAAATGAACTTTGTCACTATGTAATGTCTGATATTGTTTCATGTCCCCTCTAAATTGTAAAGTGCTGCATAATATGTTGGCGCTATATAAATAAAGATTATTATTATTATTGACCGCGAGCATACATTCATGTTTACAATGAAAGACTGAAAATCAAATACTACTTTCACACAGCTGCTGTTTGGTACAATGTATCAATGCAAGTAAGCATTGTCCGCCTGGAAGCTTTTTCCATATACCTTATTAGGACATATGAACATCATAGGGGCTTCATACTAAACGACAATATTTTAGTTTTCACCAGTAGATGCATCTTAAACGAACTCCCTGGGCAAAATTGATACATGATGTTCTGTCGAGTGCAGGATCTGAGGAGGCGGAGCATGACACAGAACAGAAACAACAAAACAGAATCTCTGTCATGCTCCGCCCCTACACTAGACTTAATACAATGTATCAGTTTTGCCTGGAGCGTTCCTTTAATTCTCGTTACTGATATCGGGTAAGGTAGCTGATGAGTAGGACTCCGCAGTCCATGGCACCTTTTAGATCAGTTTTATATTGATCTCATATTGAACAGATTCCCTCAGTTCTTGTGAGGCAGGAATGTGGGCCCAGCGCAGCCGGTTTCTCTTGCTCAGCAGCAATGCGGTTTTAATTTCCAATACGGAAGACTTATGCAGAAGTATATTAATGAAATACTGTGAGAACATCTACTCCACCCAAATAATAACTGGGGGTGCTGATATACAAGTGGAGCTGAGGCAATCTACGTGTATTGGCCATGGCTGCAAATATTTTTCTAGCGTTTCACAGGTTAAATCTACAGAACAACTGCAGTCATTTTCCAAATTCTTTGCGTGATTGTTTGTGTACCAATTTCTAGTTGTTTTTTCCATATCCAGAGTGGCTTAAAAAAAATAAAAAAATATCAGCTGGTTGCCCTTGGAAACAGACAAAAGTTAAGCCCCACCTTGCTGTCAGACATGTGACCTTACAGCATAGTCCTGGACTCCTACAGTGCACTGCTTCTTGGTAACCGGAATCCAGCAGAGTACTAAATTCAGTTAACGGGCCACCATGGGAACAACTTATTTATGCCTAGTGCAGGGCCTGAGGGGCAGAGCTTAACACGGATTCAAAGAACAAAGAGAAAAATTTGTGTCATGCTCCACCCCCTCAGGCCCTGCATTAGGCAAAGCACAGTTGGCCTTGCTTGTCAATACTGAGCAGAAAAACTGGCCTTGTTGCCCACAGCAGCCAGTCTGAGTTCAGCTTTCTTTTCTTAAATTGCACTGGAAAAATCAAAGCTGCGTTGTGATTGGGTGCTACGGGCAACAAGACCAGTTTTTTGTTAGACCGCTTTCATAAATAAGAACCAGTTTATTAGTTTTACTTGGTGGTTTCCTTAAAGACGTGCGTAATTGTGAATACTTGAGACCATATATAGACTTCCTATCGTTGGTAAAGTATGAGTGGGTGCAACCGGGCTTGCAAGATGCCCATCCACCTAAAGTGCTGCTGTGGAAGATCAGGGATAACAGTGAACACTAGAAGCTAAAAAATATAATTACTATTAAACGGACTGCTTATAGGGGCTCTCCAGACTACACAGCCAGACTGCTGTTATAGGGGGAGGTCCAGACTACACAGGCAGACTGCTGTTATAGGGGGAGGTCCAGACTACACAGGCAGACTGCTGTTATAGGGGGAGGTCCAGACTACACAGCCAGACTGCTGTTATAGGGGGGAGGTCCAGACTACACAGCCAGACTGCTGTTATAGGGGGGAGGTCCAGACTACACAGGCAGACTGCTGTTATAGGGGAAGGTCCAGACTACACAGGCAGACTGCTGTTATAGGGGGAGGTCCAGACTACACATCCAGACTGCTGTTATAGGGGGAGGTCCAGACTACACAGCCAGACTGCTGTTATAGGGGAAGGTCCAGACTACACAGGCAGACTGCTGTTATAGGGGGAGGTCCAGACTACACATCCAGACTGCTGTTATAGGGGGATGTCCAGACTACACAGCCAGACTGCTGTTATAGGGGGAGGTCCAGACTAACACAGGCAGACTGCTGTTATAGGGGGAGGTCCAGACTAACACAGGAAGACTGCTGTTATAGGGGGAGGTCCAGACTACACATCCAGACTGCTGTTATAGGGGGAGGTCCAGACTACACAACCAGACTGCTGTTATAGGGGGAGGTCCAGACTACACAGCCAGACTGCTGCTATTGGGGGAGGTCCAGATTACATAGCCAGACTGCTGTTATAGGGGGGAGGTCCAGACTACACAGCCAGACTGCTGTTATAGGGGGTGCTACAGACTACACAGCCAGACTGCTGCTATTGGGGGAGGTCCAGATTACATAGCCAGACTGCTGTTATAGGGGGGAGGTCCAGACTACACAGCCAGACTGCTGTTATAGGGGGGAGGTCCAGACTACGCAGCCAGACTGCTGCTATAGGGGGAGGTCCAGACTACACAGCCACATTGCTGCTATGGGGTGTTCCAGTTATTTTTAGTATAAATCTCTATTGCATCATTATTACTGAAATTGATAACAATATTGCAAAAGTAGGGCTGATAAGTTTCTGATTTTCTGCCATAGCCTGAATTCGTGTGTTGTCTTTGCAGACCACAACATGTGTCTCATTATTGGATTGGTCCAGTGGGTGAGACCCGGGCTACACCTAGACTTTTTGTAGCATTAGTGATTGATTTTAACTGTCCAAATAAATACATTGAGTTGATGCAATCTTGTGGACTACAGCTGTCATTGAAAAGTTAAAATCAGTAGCGCTACAAAATGTCTAGGTGTAGCCTTAGCCTAAAGGGAACGCTTCTCAAATAAAGCCTTATTATGGAGTTGCTTTTTAAGCAGTTATCCAATATATACTGTTAGGTTGAAAGATTATCCTACATTTAAAATACAGGCACCAAAACTTATCAAAAATTAATCTCTGGATCAGAGCTGGAAATAGTGTAAAATGCTGAAACTCCCACGTTATGATCAGCCTTCCATATTAAATACTGTCTCTTTAAATTTTAAAAACGTAAACATCAATTATTCTTATTACTATTTGTATTATTTATACAGCGCACACCCTGATTATCACCCCAGCATTTCCCGTTTTACTACTTCTTGTTATAAATCATATCAGTAAATACATGTCAGTAAAATATCTCACGGGATTGGTAAATATGATTAACTTGGAAAGTTAAATTCTATACTGCTGCAGAACCTCTTGAATAGTCAAATGCCTAAGAGACTGCAGCAGCTGAGGCTGGATCATATAATGACAAGGAGTAACAATCTGGCAAATATTTGTGAATTTTAGTCCAGTACTCAGGCTGGTTGCAGGAGGACAAAATATAGGAAGGGGGTAGTGACAGGAGAAGGGAGGAGGGGGGCTGTGAACTGGAGTCCCAGTTGTAAAGTAGAATTCCAGTCCCTGCAGTTGCACAGGGTTGCCGCTAGCGGGCAGTAGAGATCAGTTGCCTTTGTATCTTTACTGCTGCAGCAACCTCACCTCAAAAAAAAAGATGGCAGGACTTCAGAAACAGCTGTCAGCCGGGAAGGAGCATCTCTGCAGCTAGCCTGGACCCAAACATGAGCTTCAAGGCAGCCTGGAGTGAGAGTATCAGCACATCCAGGCCACTAAGGACAGTCCATGAGCATTCAGCCTCCTGTAGCCGGCAGCAGATGCATGATCAGCAGTCCCCAGCCACACAGGAGATCAGCCACTAATCTCACAGCAAAGCTGTCAGCTCCACGTCCAGAATAAGAGCCCATTTTAAGGAGCCAGAGCAGAGAGGAAGCCTGCAGAATGAGGTAGGAGCCCCCTCCCTCTCCTGGGTGCATGACATGTATGAAGGAGGAGTGTGGATTGTAACAATATGAATACAATGTTGCAATGTCAGCTGTGCAGCGCTGTCTATGTATCACTGTCAGATCTCCATTCATTGTGCTTGTGGACAGATCATGCCCATGAAGGGGGGTTGGCAAAGGGACCCCTAACCACACTGCCCACCTCCTCATTCCCTGTCACTATGCATGGACCCAGCACATACACAATGGCACTGATAAGGAGGGGGGGGGGGGCTATTGTGCTGCACAGTTTAACCCCCTATGTCCATTTCTCATGCTTTTTAACCCCTTGCACTGCTTCAAATTAGCCATATCTATGGGCAATATGGTGTAGGGGGAGGGTTAGCTTAGAAATGTCATGGTTAACTCTTCACAGCCTGGTGCAGCATGTAGTGGGGCTGTATTGATTGCCTCTGCATGGCAGGAAAAGGGTTACAACCTTCATTCCAGCAAACCAATGTAAATGTGTCCTCTATAGTGACATCATCACTGGATATAGCCGGTGTGTGATGCGGAGGACACCAGCAGATATGCATTTGCAGTAAGTAATTATTTTTGGCTATCAATTTATGTGAAATCCTCATATATTCTTATTGTTAAAGTGAAGATGATACAGTGGTGGGGGAGGGGGCATAGGTGGGTGTCACTTAGGTTATGATGTATAATATATATATATATAGATCCAGCTGTGTGAGCGGGTGTATGTGGATATATATATAGTATGTGTGTGTATGGATATGGTGACCCTGTAGTGGAGCGCTCCTGCCTCTGGATGACAATATACTTCCCACGGTCTTAAAGCCGCATCTGACCATTTTTTTCTGCACTGGCATTTTCCTCGGCAGCCATACTTCTAGGTCCAGGGGCTCTGATTTAGAGGCCTCTACCATTTCCCATCATTCTCTGCAATGCATTGTATACAATGGAAGATTATTTACAAAATACATCATCTAATCAAAATAAATATTCATATGTGGAAGATATTTCTGATGATTGGTGACCATATGTGCAGCTGCATAGGGCCCTGTAAGTTAGGGGGCCGCTGTCACCATAAAAGCAGTTTCCTACTGTCTAATAAATTGCATAGAAGTGACTGAGATGATGAATTTCATAGGTCACAATCACTGGTGGATTGTCAGACGGACATAATAGGGGGTGTTCTTGGAGGGGGCCCATATACTGTTCTCCGTGATCGCCCCTGGTTATGCTCCTTTACACGTGAGGTTTTCGTTATGAGCGCTCATAGTCTTTCGGACCTGAATGCTCCATTAGTCAGAGTGTCCCGGCCGCTATTGTCTGATGTCCACATGGTCCAGTCATAAACCGGCCCTTTAATTGTCGATAAAGGAGGCGGAGTTTATTTCATAGTAACATGTATAACCATAAATATATATTGTTCAATCTGATTGATAGCGAGAACCTGTACTGAGAACCATAGTGTATATGGTGCCAAAACAATCGCTCTTGATCCTGGTTGGATTTTTTTTTGGACAGCTTTAACGGAGTTTCACATAAGAACGAACATGTTTCGCAACTTCTATATAAACTCTCAGCCGTGCATTATTTCCATAGATAGGGGATAAGCAGTCACCATACTATTTAGTGCCGCTTATCTCCATGGGAGACAGTGTTAATAATCCAATATTAAATTGTTCACAGAAAAAAAATCTGTGGGGTCGGTCTACAAATATCTAATGTGTAAAGGGGGTCTCCCCTCAAGAAACATTGTCACATATCTATAGTGGGGAGGGGGTTAATAATCGTTCACAAGAATAGGGGGGAATGGAAAGGAATGCAATGCATGATTTAATAATAAGGGAGATAAACAGCTGCCTGATAACTTTGGTGCTGCTTATCCATTCGTTAGAACCATTATATTGTTGGAGAATCCGATTGTAAATGGCGCGACCTGACAACAAATATACATTGTATATTGGCAGATGCTAAAGGAGTTGTATTAGGAAAACACAGCTGCTTTCTTCTAAAAATAGCGCCACCCCTGTCCACAGGTTGTGTGTGGCATTGTAGGTCAGCCCCATTCACTTAATCAGAGCTAAGCTGCAATACCAGACACAACCCACGGACAGGTGTGGCACTGTTTCTGGAAGAAAGCGGCCATGTTTTTCTAATTCTAGTCAACCCCTTTAAGTAATCTTCAGCTATACCGCAAGTGTTGTGCAACTCGGGGCCACGGTGACACACGACAGTTGCACAATTTAGGCAGACGTGTCCCATGACAGGATAATGGGCCACATCCGGGTCTATGAAGTCCAGCAGAAGACAATCCCATCTGGATCTAACTGTGGAGCACATCACTTGCTTCCAGGGTTTATTACATTTTTGTATTCTCCCCAAATAACCCCTCTGTCCCCATGATAAGACCTGTCAGTGCAATGATAACACAGGAGTTTATGTTGCCGTTAAAGGGTATGTATATTTTAGCAACCAATTTTTATTGCTCCAATGCATCTCAAATCAGACCTAAAGCAATTTTACAAATAGCCTTGATTAAAAATCTTCTATGCGGACCGATGTGTCCCCATGGTAACAGACTACATACAAACCCTGTGTGTAGTCTGATCCTGCTGTCCTGTGTTATTCTCTTCCATCTGCCCTCTGACTTCAAGATAAGACTGCACATGGTTTGTATGTAGTCTGTAACCATGGACACACATTGTTCTACATAGGAGCTGTATACATGAAATGGTAGGAGATTTTGAATTAAGACTGCAAATTTGCTTATTTTATTTTCGGTGCATTGGAGCAATAGAAATATTGATTGCAAAGTATACACACCTACTGGGATTTTTTTATTTTTTTTTAACGATGTTTAATTTGTCATGCATAAAGAAAATGTGGTTGCAAAAGTCTACACACCCTATAAAAGGGGCACTCACTAGCTCTGTATATCTGAAATGTGGGCCCTTGTTTACTCTGGTGGTCCCTAAGAATTGTGGCACCACTGAATATAGCGTATACTGTGCGGTTACTTGCTTGGTTTCATACTCCATGCGTGAAGTCACCAGTGAATGATATTAGTGTAACAGGACGTGTTTGTAAATTTGTGGATAAATAGGCCCAAGGTTTATAAAATAGCAGTGTCTTGTGATCCGGAGACCTTGTGTAAATGTTGAGTCTGTTCCGGGCTTCTCGCTGTAATTCATTGCGGGTGACAGAGGAGCAAAAAATAGCTGTAAACCAGCAGCGTAAAGAGCGTCTCACGTTACCGTCATATTTATCAGGGGGACGTGGAGGATGCTGTCAGATATAGACAGAAGAAGTATTTATAACACGGGTATATTACAAATGTTTTGTTTTTCCCAGGTTCTTGGTCTTAACCCCATCCCCACCATGTACAACCCGTTTAATAGACCTAATCGCATTTGAAGGAACCCTAAATTCCAGCATTTACTTCTTTATTATCTCCTCTCTTCTGATCCTCTCTCAAATTCCAATCGACACTATGAAAAATAAAGAATTGGCCAATTTCCCCTCCTTCTCACAAGCTCGTCTCTGGCTGTAAGGCATCTGGCTGCAGCAGGAACCCTCCCCCACTTCGATGTCTACAGTAGGAGATGAAGAATGCTAAGCCCCCTTCTGAACATTGATGGCCTAGTGGTAGGACACACCGTCAATCTGTTAACTCGGAAAGGGTCCTTCACTCACGTGAGTGACTGCTGAGGATCCCATTGGTCAGACCCCACTGAGCACGAGAACAATGGTCCGCTTTAGAGTATTACCCGATATAGTGCTGCGCTGGGGCTGAGCTGCCGTATCAGACAGGGTGCACAGACCAGAGCAGCGATCTGCCTGGTAACACTTCAGGGTACCATGTCTGATTGGTTTCGGGCATTGATAGTATTGGTGGGGATTAGGTGGAGACCCGCACCAATCATTAGTCTCCCGTGGTCCTGTCTTGGGAGAGACTTTGTCAGACCAATGGCTATAATGACGTCTCATGAGTAGAGCACGGAGAGGTTAACAGGACCTAAAGGGACATAGCGCTCTGTTCCGTAATTGGAAGGGGGTGGGCTTCAGCACCCGGACCCCAGTACTACTATCTTTTGACATCCCATTAGGGTAAATGGGCATTATAGTGCGTTCTCTTGCTTGGGACCACCTCTATAAGCCGTAGCAAAAAACACTAAGTGCGGCTCCCGTTGTGGCTGCATTTAACACCACATTCCCCCCACAACGGCCACCCTCAGATGGGACAACCCATTTTTAATGTTGAAAGTGTCCTGAATCGGGTCCTTCAGACGCCTTGCGTTCCAGCCCACCCCCCGACCCTTCTACTGTGAGTGACTCCACTGCATCTACATAACAAAGTAGAGCTCATGGGTGGTCACCTGCTGGCCACACCCTCTGTTGCTAAGCAACAGCCTGAACTTATTCACTATCTAACAATCAGCACAAATGAAACATTATTCATGAGGGTCCAGAGTCTCCAGAGATGGAGATAAAGCAATGCGCGATGGTCATTCCAATAATTGGCCTTCCATGTAATTCACGGACGGACTGGGTTCGACAAAGGGAGAGCCGCTTTTTACGGAGCCCCCCCTCTATGCATCCATACGACCTTATACGCCTTATGGACCGGGGTCGTCTTCGTTACTTCAGCCAATCAAAGTTTTCTTTTTGCTAATTACAATTCCCTATAAACTGCTAAAAAATTAAGCAGCGTCCGATATTGAATTTCCACAATGACGTACACAGTGGAGCCCCATTACTATGACCACCTCCTACTTTCGACATCGGCAGCGCGTAGCCCATGAAGGAGGTGATGTGTCGCGGGCTTGGTGGGTATAAGGTGTGCGCTAGTCTGTCTGATCACATATCACTCGTTGTTGCCATGGGTAAAAGGTGATTATCGGCTTTCGGGCCACGGGCGTCGGTATTTCTCACACAGCGCAGTTTGTGGACTGTTCGCGTGCTGCTGTGGTGACCGTCTATCGTGAGTGGGCAAATGGCACCATTGGGAATAACCGACATGGAAACTGCGGAGCACCAAGTGCCATAGATGTGAGGGGTGAACGTCGGCTAGGAAGGTGCGCGAGGGTCGAACCCCCCCCCCCCCCCCCCTACAGTGGAGCAGCTCACCGTGAATATCAACCAGGGGGCTACCAGACTTGTGTCTAAACCAACCGTTCAGTGAACCCGACTGCGTATGGGGCTCCGAAGCCGACGGATGGTCACTGCTCCTATGTAACAAAGGTGCAGCGGGAAAAAAAAGCTTCAATTTGCGCGGCAGTATCGGAATTGGACCACCGTTGATTGGCACAGGTTGTCTTCTCCGATCAGTCACGTTTTCTGCTTCATGGAACGGATGGACGTTGGCGCGTCAGGCGAGAAACATCAGAGAACAAACACCCGGCAGCCATTGCTTATGGTCTGGGGAATTTTTTCATGCCATTCTCTGGGCCACTCGTCCATGTGGACGGCTCTGAACCGATTTGGGTATGAATCCATCGTTGCAGATGACGTCCCCCCCCCATACATGCTGATTGTCTTCCCTGGGGCAGATGGACAATGCGACATGTCACACGGCTAGAAATGTTCGACAGTGGCTGGAAGAGCAGGACCAAGACTTCCAAGTACTTCCCAGGCCCCCTAATTACCAGACTTGAACCCCATTGAGCATCTGTGGCACCTCGATTGTCTTGTTCGCTCTATGGATCCTCCTCCACCCACCCTCCAATTGTGGGGTGCTCTGCAGTCAGCGAGGTGCCAGATACCGGAGACCACCGACCAGCAACTCCCCGCCCGTCTAGCGCTGTCCGTGCTGCACACGGCGGTTACTCTGGATATTCGCTGCTGCTCAGAATAACGGGACTGTATATACATCTTCATGTTCAATGCATCCCCCTGGTCCCATTCGCCTACTACCCTGCCTATGCAAGTGTCCGTCTTCAATGCACTTTGACATTCCATTCATGAACCAGGAAGAACTGGATGAACAAAACTTCAGGTCCCACCAAGTGGAGAGACCACAGTGCGTAAATTTGTGAAGGGCGCTTAAATAGTAACAATTGATCATCCAGAGCTGCGATCTATGGGGGCTCCGCAATCTGTCAGACATATCCTGGCACTTTGACTGCCTGCATTGTGCCCACTTGATATAGCCCTTAGTCATTTGTGTTCTTACCCAGAATTCTGTGCTGTATGGACGGATCATGAAGATCTTTTTCTACTGTACCGCAGACATAGAGCAGCTGCTGCTGACGTTATATCTTTCATTGAAAAGCTCAAGATGAAAGCGACACAATGCGAGCTGATGAAAGTCTCGGATATTGTGCTGAGATCACGCAAATCCTTGGATTTTATTGACACTGATCTATAAACACACAATGGGGCAGATTTACCATAGACGTAATGGTAAATACCAGCCCCATAGTACCATCCCCTCCCAGCGGTTATGTGAATGATTACAATCGGTGTTCAGCACTGCGGAATAAATTGGCGCTATATAAGCAGCAGTAAATCCATAAAAAAACGTGATTATATTTGCTGCCAGCAGGGGGAGCTCATTTGAACTAGTGCAGCAGATTTCTTGTCTCGCTGTACGGCTGCTGCAATACTGTCATTTTCCTACAAATCTGATGTTCCATATTCACTAATGCACCCGTAAGACATGTCGTGCACATGCACCATTTTAAATAAGGCGTGATGCGCGCCATGTAAACCACGGCCCCCCCCCCATGTAGCTGCACAAGCTGCAAAACGAAGGAAAAATGGTGCATAAACTTTCATAAGTCCTGCCAGCCTGTACCCTGGCAACACCGAAAATCTGCCCAGATGATCCATTTATACGTGTGCCCCACCTTGTCCTTCCCTATGTCCGGTCTTTCCCGTTTTCTGTACTGATGTGGACAGCGTCTCATTTGTTATCATGATTCATGTTTTTGGTTTTTTTTCGTCCTGGATGAGAATTGGCTCCTGGATCCTTGGCTGTAGATAAAGTGGCACAGGACGACCGTAGGGTGCTCTTGTGTGGTAAAACGCGTCACCTTTTTTATAGTGTGACAAGGGGGCTGCTGCGCTGAAGATTTATGGAACGCGTTTAATCCCTTGAGCCGTGCTCAACTGCCAAGACTCTCCGGGCAACTTTCCAGGTGTTTTAAAATGTTTAAAACTCAAGACTTTGCGCGAAGAAGATGCCACCCTGCCAGGCTGCAGTATACAGATGAGGTACATATATACTCCTCTGAATGAGATATTCTTTACCCGGCAAAGTTACGGAGAATCCAGGGATGAAAAATGGCACATACCAGTTTCCATGGACGGCTGATGGTTAGAGCGAAGATGCAGGGTGTGTATATTTTTGCAATTCTATATATTTTACTGCTTTTATGCATATAAATTCAAAGTGAAGCAGCTTTGCCAGGGAGAGAGATATATATGTCAATCACAGGGAGGAGGGCACGGGCACATCTGCCTGGCACATTGCACTGGACACAAGCCAATGTATAAGATATGAAATCTCTAACGTGGCTGCGATTTTTAATAAAAACCTTACAGCCCGTGCTACAAGTCCCAGTCAAAAACATATGATGCCCTCCGTTAGGACAGCACGGTCTTAGTAACGGGTTCCTTTTAAGTTGCGCTATAAGTCACGTTCTGAGACCATCCGCTTAAATGTAATCATTTAATGTGACGCAATTGTCAATTGAACGTATTCAGCAACGCGACGGCCGGTGAAATTTACGGCAAATTTTGCAATGATAGTTGCTGCACGTAGGGTCCCACTGGCCCCCAGCAAACAAGTCTGAGCCTTGGACAAACATGATAACTGGGCCCAGTCGCAACAGGCTCATGAGGTCCAGGAGAGATTGTGATGCAATTAAGGTATAAGGCTGGATCGTGGCCCCTCCGTGTCATCTCCTCTGGTGGGCTCAAGGTTTGGGGCATACACATACACGTACCTCCCAACATTGGAAACCTTATTAGTGGGACATATTATGAAGCCCCCTTTATGTAACCAGAAATGGCCACAAATCTTCCCATAAACTTTTGGGTAAATTTGCATAAGCTCCGCCTCATTAAAAATCCAATTTGCGGGATAATCACATGAAAAACAGAACGGTTGGGAGATAGAGACAGACTATGTGGGTGCTATGCGGCCCCTGGAGAGAACGGGCTTTGCCCTGGTTGGTCTCCTCTTCTTTGCTATACCTCGAAACATGTGTATCACCTTTGTGGGACATTATAAAGCAACCCCTGCCTCCCCGAACTGCCCAGAAAAGCCCAAAAAAACTCCTAGAAGAACCCACTTTTGAGCATATTTGCATAAGCGCCACCCTTTAAAGGTCCGTTTCGTGGTACAATCCAGTGAAAAACTGGACCTATGGGAGGTATGCCTGTGCTATTAGGGGCCGAGAACCTGTGCAGGATTCCCTTCTCCAGGGGAGCTGCACTGTAAGCAAACGAGGGTGGAGAAGTGGCCCTAGGGTCATGAAAAGGGTTAATACCCCAGACACCAGGCCCTTCTATCCAGGGTGGCAGGAAGTCAAGGCTGTCAACAGCACAACATTTTTCATTCACTTCTATAATAGAAAGTCATGACTTTAATCACTTTGCGCCACCACATGCAATTCAGGTGGGTGATGATATTGCGCCAGTTATACGATTTCCGTGTACGGCTGCTGCACCACCGCCAAAATCCTGACAAAGTCGTTGTCTAGCATCAACCGAAAACCTGCAAAATGTCTCCTCAGTGATCGGTCCGCGCCGGCCACAATGTATCCATGCGTAAAATAAATCATTCTGTTTCCATGACAACCTGCTGTGCCAATGTCTCAATATCCCGGCACCACGGTGTCACATCACTGGGGGTTTTGTGAGGAGACGGAAGCTGAAGAACTGCGGGCCCTAATATCACCATACAGAATGAGGGAATCTCTGAAGTGTTACTTTCTATTTTTGTAGAAAACATATTGGAAAATTGTTTTTTCTTTTTCTTTGAAAGTGCGAATGTAACTGAACATTCCTAGTAAAAGCGAATCCTGAACTTCATTGTAATTTTTTTTGCTCTGTTACAGAGGAAGTATAAGAAATATAAAAAATCTCTTACCTGTGCAAATTCATATACTTGTATATAGTAGTTATATTCTTGTATATAGGAGCAGTATTATAGTAGTTATATTCTTGTATATAGGAGCAGTATTCTAGTAGTTATATTCTTGTATATAGGGGGCAGTATTATAGTAGTTATATTCTTGTATATAGGGGCAGTATTATAGTAGTTATATTCTTGTATATAGGGGCAGTATTATAGTCGTTATATTCTTGTATATAGGAGCAGGATTATAGTAGTTATATTGTTGTATATAGGAGCAGTATTATAGTAGTTATATTCTTGTATATAGGGGGCAGTATTATAGTAGTTATATTCTTGTATATAGGAGCAGTATTATAGTAGTTATATTCTTGTATATAGGGGCAGTATTATAGCAGTTATATTCTTGTATATAGGAGCAGTATTATAGTAGTTATATTCTTGTATATAGGAGCAGTATTATAGTAGTTATATTCTTGTACATAGGGGGCAGTATTATAGTAGTTATAGTCTTGTATATAGGGGCAGTATTATAGTAGTTATATTCTTGTATATAGGAGGCAGTATTATAGTAGTTATATTCTTGTATATAGGGGCAGTATTATAGTAGTTATATTCTTGTATATAGGGGCAGTATTATAGCAGTTATATTCTTGTATATAGGAGCAGTATTATAGTAGTTATATTCTTGTATATAGGAGCAGTATTATAGTAGTTATATTCTTGTACATAGGGGGCAGTATTATAGTAGTTATAGTCTTGTATATATGGAGCAGTATTATAGTAGTTATATTCTTGTATATAGGAGCAGTATTATAGTAGTTATATTCTTGTATATAGGAGCAGTATTATAGTAGTTATATTCTTGTATATAGGAGCAGTATTATAGTAGTTATATTCTTGTATATAGGAGCAGTATTATAGTAGTTATATTCTTGTATATAGGAGCAGTATTATAGTAGTTATATTCTTGTATATAGGAGCAGTATTATAGTAGTTATATTCTTGTATATAGGAGCAGTATTATAGTAGTTATATTCTTGTATATAGGGGCAGTATTATAGTAGTTATATTCTTGTATATAGGGGCAGTATTATAGTAGTTATATTCTTGTATATAGGAGCAGTATTATAGTAGTTATATTCTTGTATATAGGAGCAGTATTATAGTAGTTATATTCTTGTATATAGGGGCGGTATTATAGTAGTGTATATAGGAGCGGTATTATAGTAGTTATATTCTTGTATATAGGGGCAGTATTATAGTAGTTATATTCTTGTATATAGGAGGCAGTATTATAGTAGTTATATTCTTGTATATAGGGGCAGTATTATAGTAGTTATATTCTTGTATATAGGAGGCAGTATTATAGTAGTTATATTCTTGTATATAGGGGGCAGTGTTATAGTAGTTATATTCTTGTATATAGGGAGCAGCATTATAGTAGTTATGTTCTTGTATAAAGGGGCAGTATTATAGTAGTTATATTCTTGTATATTGGTGGCAGTATTATAGTAGTTATATTCTTGTATATAGGGGCAGTATTATAGTAGTTATATTCTTGTATATAGGGGGCAGTATTATAGTAGTTATATTCTTGTATATAGGGGGCAGTATTATAGTAGTTATATTCTTGTATATACGAGCAGTATTATAGTAGTTATATTCTTGTATATAGGAGCAGTATTATAGTAGTTATATTCTTGTTTATAGGAGGCAGTATTATAGTAGTTATATTCATGAATATAGGAGCAGTATTATAGTAGTTATATTCTTGTATATAGGGGCAGTATTATAGTAGTTATATTCTTGTATATAGGAGCAGTATTATAGTAGTTATATTCTTGTATATAGGGGCAGTATTATAGTAGTTATATTCTTGTATATAGGGGCAGTATTATAGTAGTTATATTCTTGTATATAGGGGCAGTATAATAGTAGTTATATTCTTGTATATAGGAGCAGTATTATAGTAGTTATATTCTTGTTTATAGGAGGCAGTATTATAGTAGTTATATTCTTGTATAGAGGGGCAGTATTATAGTAGTTATATTCTTGTATATAGGGGCAGTAGTATAGTAGTTATATTCTTGTATATAGAAGCAGTATTATAGTAGTTATATTCTTGTATATAGGGGGCAGTATTATAGTAGTTATATTCTTGTATATAGGAGGCAGTATTATAGTAGTTATATTCTTGTATATAGGGGCAGTATTATAGTAGTTATATTCTTGTATATAGGGGCAGTATTATAGTAGTTATATTCTTGTATATAGGAGCAGTATTATAGTAGTTATATTCTTGTATATTGGAGCAGTATTATAGTAGTTATATTCTTGTATATAGGAGCAGTATTATAGTAGTTATATTCTTGTATATAGGGGCAGTATTATAGTAGTTATATTCTTGTACATAGGAGCAGTATTATAGTAGTTATATTCTTGTACATAGGAGCAGTATTTATAGTAGTTATATTCTTGTATATAAGAGCAGTATTATAGTAGTTATATTCTTGTATATAGGGGGCAGTGTTATAGTAGTTATATTCTTGTATATAGGGGCAGTAGTATAGTAGTTATATTCTTGTATATAGGGGCGGTATTATAGTGGTGTATATTCTTGTATATAGGAGCAGTATTATAGTAGTTATATTCTTGTATATAGGGGGCAGTATTATAGTAGTTATATTCTTGTATATAGGAGCAGTATTATAGTAGTTATATTCTTGTTTATAGGAGGCAGTATTATAGTAGTTATATTCTTGTATATAGGAGCAGTATTATAGTAGTTATATTCTTCTATATAGGGGCAATATTATAGTAGTTATATTCTTGTATATAGGAGCAGTATTATAGTAGTTATATTCTTGTATATAGGGGCAGTATTATAGTAGTTATATTCTTGTATATAGGGGCAGTATTATAGTAGTTATATTCTTGTATATAGGGGCAGTATTATAGTAGTTATATTCTTGTATATAGGGGCAGTATTATAGTAGTTATATTCTTGTATATAGGAGCAGTATTATAGTAGTTATATTCTTGTTTATAGGAGGCAGTATTATAGTAGTTATATTCTTGTATAGAGGGGCAGTATTATAGTAGTTATATTCTTGTATAGAGGGGCAGTATTATAGTAGTTATATTCTTGTATATAGAG
The DNA here is from genome assembly GCF_050947455.1 of Rhinoderma darwinii. NCBI lineage: Eukaryota > Metazoa > Chordata > Amphibia > Anura > Rhinodermatidae > Rhinoderma > Rhinoderma darwinii. The sequence goes on along the minus strand of NC_134698.1, from coordinate 77,972,364 downwards.
GCAGTATTATAGTAGTTATATTCTTGTATATAGGAGGCAGTATTATAGTAGTTATATTCTTGTATATAGGGGCAGTATTATAGTAGTTATATTCTTGTATATAGGGGCAGTATTATACTAGTTATATTCTTGTATATAGGAGCAGTATTATAGTAGTTATATTCTTGTATATAGGGGGCAGTATTATACTAGTTATATTCTTGTACATAGGAGCAGTATTATAGTAGTTATATTCTTGTACATAGGAGCAGTATTTATAGTAGTTATATTCTTGTATATAAGAGCAGTATTATAGTAGTTATATTCTTGTACATAGGGGGCAGTATTATAGCAGTTATATTTTTGTACATAGGGGGCAGTATTATAGTAGTTATATTCTTGTATATAGGAGCAGTATTTAGTAGTTATATTCTTGTATATAGGGAGCAGTATTATAGTAGTTATATTCTTGTATATAGAGGCAGTATTATAGTAGTTCCATCTTGTATATAGGAGCAGTATTATAGTAGTTATATTCTTGAATATAGGGGGCAGTATTATAGTAGTTATATTCTTGTATATAGGAGCAGTATTATAGTAGTTATATCCTTGTATATAAGAGCAGTATTATAGTAGTTATATTCTTCTATATAGGGGGCAGTATTATAGTAATTATATTCTTGTATATAGGGGCAGTATTATAGTAGTTATATTCTTGTATATAGGAGCAGTATTATAGTAGTTATATTCTTGTATATAGGGGCAGTATTATAGTAGTTATATTCTTGTACATAGGAGCAGTATTATAGTAGTTATATTCTTGTACATAGGAGCAGTATTATAGTAGTTATATTCTTGTATATAGGGGGCAGTGTTATAGTAGTTATATTCTTGTATATATAGGGGGCAGTGTTATAGTAGTTATATTCTTGTGTATATAGGGGGCAGTATTATAGCAGTTATATTCTTGTACATAGGGGGCAGTATTATAGCAGTTATATTTTTGTACATAGGGGGCAGTATTATAGTAGTTATATTCTTGTATATAGGGGGCAGTATTATAGTAGTTATATTCTTGTACATAGGGGGCAGTATTATAGTAGTTATATTCTTGTACATAGGGGGCAGTATTATAGCAGTTATATTTTTCTACATAGGGGGCAGTATTATAGTAGTTATATTCTTGTATATAGGGGGCAGTATTATAGTAGTTATATTCTTGTACATAGAGGCAGTATTATAATAGTTATATTCTTGTATATAGGGGGCAGTATTATAGTAGTTATATTCTTGTATATAGGGGCAGTATTATAGTAGTTATATTCTTGTATATAGGGGGCAGTATTATAGCAGTTATATTCTTGTACATAGAGGCAGTATTATAGTAGTTATATTCTTGTATATAGGAGCAGTATTATAGTAGTTATATTCTTGTACATAGGGAGCAGTATTATAGTAGTTATATTCTTGTACATAGGGGGCAGTATTATAGTAGTTATATTCTTGTATATAGGAGGCAGTATTATAGTAGTTATATTCTAGTATATAGGAGCAGTATTATAGTAGTTATATTCTTGTATATAGGAGCAGTATTATAGTAGTTATATTCTTGTACATAGGGAGCAGTATTATAGTAGTTATATTCTTGTATATAGGGGGCAGTATTATAGTAGTTATATTCTTGTATATAGAGGCAGTATTATAGTAGTTATATTCTTGTATATAGGGGGCAGTATTATAGTAGTTATATTCTTGTATATAGGGGCAGTATTATAGTATATTCTTGTATATAGGGGGCAGTATTATAGTAGTTATATTCTTGTATATAGGGGCAGTATTATAGTAGGTTGTGCCAATATCCTACTTTTTTTGACAGGACATGACGTTTCGCTCATGTCCTCACTTTTTTGACCCAGGAAAGTACTCCGAACAGTTGTCACCTTCTTCCTCCCATACACACATCTCGTCAGCTCATACACATATAATTAGGGGTCAACAATGAGAGTTATTTTACTGAACCTCTTTTTAAGAATATCGCTACCATGTAACTTTGGAACGTTGACTGTATTATTCAGGTTAATACGAAGCTTTACTGGAATTATTCTTGACGTGATGAATGACTGGCTTTGTTATATTGCTGGTGTAGACTTCGAGGCTCAGTTCATCAGAAGAAAAGCCCTTTTTGAGGACGCTTTTTTTTCAATATATGGATAATTTTTCTTTCCTCCAGAGCAGGCAGTTTCTTCCACTGGAGTGAAATATAGGATAGCGGGGTCACTATGGGGGATGTAGGGTACAGTCAGACCCAGGGTCTAGTGCCACTAGTGTTATAAATGGCATGTGATAGTTGAGGGACCCCAATGCAAAATCTGTAAGGGCCCTTCCCATTTAACTTTTTTAATCCTGCCATGCTCCTACATGGTGAGGGGCCCCTCAGGCACTCCTATCCATATTGTAATAATCCTCTGCTCTGAATTTTGGGCATTTCGGTCGGGTCCCTGGCAGATCTAGTCCACGTTGTAACAGATGAGGTGGCAGATTTCTCCGGCGCTCTGATGATGGACGTTCTCCACAGACTTTTGTTCTGGCTTCAGACATCTGTGCATCAGATGGACAAAGGCACCCAGCAAGGCATTGTGGGTAGTGGCATGGTGCTGGACGCCTGAAGTGCTGGCAGGCTGCGTTAGTACCAGGTATACAGGGCATCTAGTAAAACCTGCTGTGTGATACAATGTAACAACTCCTCCTGTCATCAGCACAGAAGCTGAGATATACAATGTCTGATCTTCCTGAAAGTGGCGCGCGTGCTAGCTTGGCACAGACCTGGCATGTGAGTAGCCTGGGATCCGTCTCTTGTGGCATTCCTTTTGTTTGTCTGGCACTTGGTTGTGGAAAAACTTTTTCATGCAGTAACTTACAACGTAATGTTTTAGAACTATTATTACTAAGCTCGGTCTTGAACCAGGACGTCAGATCTGCAGAAAAAAAAAATAAGGTCATTTATGGGGTTAAAACACATTTTTTGAATACTTCAAGTGTATTGAACATTTCCGGCAAAAATCAAAAAAATCCCTGAGTTCATTTTCTTTCACGTTTTCAAAGAAACAGAAATTTATGGAAAAGTAGAGTGACCACTAACGGCACAGGTTATTACCCAGCTTTCCAAGAGCCCTGAGAGGCAGATTTACTTGGTTATTAGACTGCTCCAATAGGAACTCATATCTCCGCATAAGTAGATAAGGCACCTGGGAAAGCTGGGTGATAAGACTGTGTTCACACTGCCATCAGAGCGGAGCGTTTGTCGGCAGTTTTGTCTCATTTGATGGCAAACATGAGAGCGTGGAGTTCTATTCTTTCCGTCAAAACTTCAGACACCACGACAGAACCGCAACCTACCCTATTGTAAGTCAATGGGGTGTGTTTGGCTACTTTAAAGGACAAACTGATACATTGTATTATGCCTAATGCAGGGTCTGAAGGGGCAGAGCATGACACACATTCTCTCTTTGGAGTCCTTTGATTCCCTTTGTCATGCTCCGCCCCCTCAGAACCTGCATTACACAGTGTATCAGCTCTCTTTTGATTTTTACCTTTGTGACATTGTCTTGTGACATTTTACGCAAGAATTTTTATTTTTTTTCATAATCTATTAATCCTTTGTCTCTTCTCATCGTGATTTCTCTGCAGTTTTATTTCACACTCATCTCTAAATAACATAAAAGCCACAGTCGTGTGATTTCCATTTTCTAGAAAGGAGGGGGATGATTTTATTTTTAGCAACTTTTAACTATCACAGAGGTTTCCAAGACGAATTATTATACATTGAGGTGACAGACAGTGTTTCCCCCCATAACAGTGTCAGACACAGTCCGGGCCGCCCTCCTTAGGTTGGCTGTGCCCTGTAAGGGACCTTGTATTGGCGCCACCCACCACCCCCCACCCCCGCTTTATAGTGTATCCTACAGTGCCCAAGTAATACAATCATCGATTGCCCAAGTAATACAATCATACAGTACCCAAGTACTACAATAATACGGGGCCCAAGTAATAGAATCATACAGTGCCCAAGTAATGTTATGCCCAAGTAATACAATCATGCAGTGCCCAAGTAATACAATCATGCAGTGCCTAAGTAATGATGTGCCCAAGTAATAGAATCATACAGTGCCCAAGTAATACAATCATGCAGTGCCCAAGTACTACAATAATACGGGGCCCAAGTAATAGAATCATACAGTGCCCAAGTAATGTTATGCCCAAGTAATACAATCATGCAGTGCCCAAGTAATACAATCATGCAGTGCCCAAGTAATACAGTCATGCAGTGCCCAAGTAATAGAATCATACAGTGCCCAAGTAATAGAATCATACAGTGCCCAAGTAATACAATCATACAGTGCCCAAGTAATACAATCATACAGTGCCCATGTAATACAATCATGCAGTGCCCATGTAATACAATCATGCAGTGCCCATGTAATACAATCATGCAGTGCCCAAGTAATACAATCATACAGTGCCCATGTAATACAATCATGCAGTGCCCATGTAATACAATCATGCAGTGCCCATGTAATACAATCATGCAGTGCCTATGTAATACAATCATGCAGTGCCCATGTAATACAATCATGCAGTGCCCATGTAATACAATCATGCAGTGCCCATGTAATACAATCATGCAGTGCCCATGTAATACAATCATGCAGTGCCCATGTAATACAATCATACAGTGCCCATGTAATACAATCATGCAGTGCCCATGTAATACAATCATGCAGTGCCCATGTAATACAATCATACAGTGCCCATGTAATACAATCATGCAGTGCCCATGTAATACAATCATGCAGTGCCCATGTAATACAATCATGCAGTGCCCATGTAATACAATCATGCAGTGCCCAAGTAATACAATCAAACGGTACCCAAGTAATACAATCATACGGTGCCCATGTAATAGAATAATATGGTGCCCAAGTAATACAGTCATACAGTTCCCAAGTAATACAATCATACAGTGCCCAAGTAATACAACCATACGGTGCCCATATAACACTGCTCATTATCAATAAACTAGGTAATGTACGGATGTAGCCATCTTTATCTTGACTCTGATAACTTATTGCAGCGTGATATCACAACAAAAGCCATTGAAAAAGTCAAGATAAAAGATCGTGCCACTGTGTAGCGTTAAAAGTCAAGATAAAGACGTCTACATCTGTATCTGAATTTTGGGCACCAAGGGTGGAATCAGAAGTGCAAACTCTGGGTGCTCAGACCATTAGGGCAAGTGGTGCTCCCTTTAGTAGTGACAGATGATGCATCCTGTGCAACCGCACAGGTGGCACCCTCCTAAGGCCGACATTGGTCCGAATATAACCCTGTACATTGTCTGTGACGTGTGCCCCCAAATACAGTGCCAGAACATTGTGCCCACCATACAGTGCCAGCGATAGTCTTGGCTGTGTTTGGTATTGCAACTCAGCCCGATTCAAGTAAATGGCTGTGCGTTGCAATACCTGACACAACCTATGGAAAAGAGTGGCGCTGTTTCTGGAAAAAGTCAGACCTTTTTACTAATCTCCGATAACCCTATTCATATCTTATCCTGGCTGTTTCTTTACCCTATAGAAGATTTATATAATTTTCTATGACTTCTAATAATCCAGAATTTATAATAATCCCCAACACCCTCGAGGTCCCTGTACGTTCAGTATATTTGCGCTCTTCATTTTCTTATCCTACCTTGTTGAGCGCTTGGGGTAGGGAGATTAGATTGTAAGCTCATCCGGTGACCGTGTCTGATGTGAGTGCATTCTGTGTACCATGTGGCGGAATACGTCCGACTATATAAATAAAATATTTCCTCCTGTTTGGCGTCCTGGAATCTGAGGCTTTGCGTTCTTGCAGGCGACCGGTTACACGTCTATTTTTGCTTTTTACACTCCAGTCTGCCGGCCGCGTTATCCGCCGATGGCAAGACGGCAGCTACTGCATTAATCAGACCTACAGGAACGGTCACGTGACTCTCGCTTTTCGCTGCTCTTCTGCGGCTGGGTAGAGCAGAGGCTGTCGGAATCGTCTGTGTCCCTGAATTCTGCGCACCCATCCTCCCTCTTCATGTCATTCCCAAAATGCACAGCATCCTGACAATGCCGCAGCCCTGGATATGACCCGCTGTTCTGCTGCAGACCTGCATCCCCCCCTATATGTGCGGGGGTGACCAGCTGCACAGGCCATGAATGCAGCGGACGATTTCAGGTAGGACATCATTGGAGGAGAATTTTTGTTTTATTTTTTATTTTTTTGCATGTATTATTCTATGTATTGTCAGATGTGCAGAGTCTATGGACAGATCATATAAAAATGTCTGCGTACGCCGAAACGGTTAACCGTGACTTTTTTTTAAATTCTACTATTCTGTTACAGTCGCTTTGATTATTTGGGCATATAAATTAAAAAAATATCTTATTTTTTTGCAATGTGCAAATATTTAATATTTTGCAGAAATTTTAAGGTTGGATATATTTTCCGGGGGAGGGGCTGATATTTTTTTTAATTAAAAAATATATATATATTGTGCAGTATAGTTTGTATAAACGGTAAAATTCCTGTAATCCGATATTCGATAATCCTGAAATTCGTAGGGTCCGGCACAGAACTGCAGAGATCACACAATATAAGGCCGTCCGTACGCATGGCGATACTATGCCAAGCGCATGGTTTCAATGTTTCACCTGTACGTGCTGCAGCAATTTGCAAAACCGCAGTAATGCGCCGTAAAACACTAGCGCTACGTGTACTGACCGCCTAAGAATCCTCGTTACTAGTAGATTAGTGATCCCATTAATTCAAAATAAAATTAATTCTACTGTTTTGCACTTGTTTTTTTCTTAAAGGGGTTGTCTGGTAAAAGGAACCCCTTTTCATATGTCCTATTAGGACATATGACCATCATACAGGGGGGTTCCCCGCTAAGGACACCTCTATTAGAAACCCAAAAGTATGAGTTTCTTCCTCCAGGCCGGCCTCCTGGGATGACACTTCATCCCATGTGACCGAGGCAGCCAATCGCAGGCTGCAGTGGTCTTATAGTCTGAAACGTCATCTGCTTTAAGGCCGGCTAAATGCTACAGTTTTCCGCAGCAAACATTCCAGGCGGAAAACTGCACCATAGTTTGGTGCGTTTTTTTGCCTGGAAATTCCTGCGGGACACAGGAAGGGTGTCCACCCCGTGTGAACTCAGTTGTACAATGCTGCAGAGATTATGTGCCCATATACCCATGTGATCGCTGCAGCCAAGACCACTGAGGCCATTGGCTGCAGCGATCACATGGGTATATGGGCACATAACCTCTGAAGCACTGTAAACAAAAAGTGACGGGGGGGCTCCGGAGTCGCTGCGCTGGAACGCCGGGGGATGAGTAAAGGGTATTTTCTTGTTTTAGGTCACTTCTCTCTCAGGTTTATACAGATTTTGAAAAGCCCCTTTTAATGGGTAAATTCTATATATTTCTCTATGATCATCTGATAATCCAGGATTTTTTATAATCCATTATCCGCAGGCCCAATAATGCCGGATTAAAGGAATTTTACAGTGTATAGATTTGCTTTTGACTTTTTTTTTTTTGTAATTTGACCCGTTTATCAAAAAAAAACAAAAAACACCTTTTTGGACCCCGAGTGTTTCGGCAGCGCAGCGGGGGTCTATCTCATAGTCAAAGAGATTTCAACCAAGGACCCCCGAGGCTACGACCCATCATGTTTCTGAACAAAATTGCAGAACTGACATCGTATTACACTGCGGATGCATTTGCCTTGATTTTGGACCATTGCTCCACAACAGAGGCAGCCACAGTGCCCTCATAACAATGCCAGCCACAGTGCCCTCATAACAATGCCAGCCACAGTTCCCTCATAACAATGCCAGCCATAGTTCACCTCCTATAATTGTCACCATCCATTCCTTCATTACAGTGCCAGCCACAGTGCTCCCATAAAACAGTCAGAACCATGGCCCCACCACGGTGCCCCCATAACTGAGCCAGCCACAGTTCATCTCCTGTAAAAGAGCAAGCCACCATGCTTCAATTACAAAGCTCCCATAAAATGGTCGGCACCATTGCTTCACAACAGAGTCAGTCACAGTGCACCACCTATAATTGTCACCATTCATTCCTTCTAACCGTGCCAGCCACAGTGCCCCCATAACCGCGCCAGCCACAGTGCGCCTCCTGTAAAAGCCAGCATCCATTCCTCAAGTGCCAGCGACAGTGCTCCCATAAAACAGTCTGCACTATTGCTCCACAACAGTGCCAGCCACAATGCTACCATAAAAAAGCCCGCTACCAAAACTGCAACATGCTTCCACAACCGTGCCAGCCACAGTGCCCTCATAACAAAGTCAGCTACCTACAATGATTTCATAATAGAAAGCTGCAACAGTGGAGACACGGCATGAAGCCTGTGACTGAACCATGGCCTGTAGACTCCGCTTGTACCCCTTAGACTTGTACCCTGTAGATCACACGGGCCACAGGATGACAACCTATAGTTTAGAAGACGGGCACCAGGTCGTCTGTGGGCATTTTACAGACTGTGCTGTGTTAGGAGGACAGAAGTCCTCATAGAACCACAGCCGATCTCCAGAACCGGATCACGTTACAGCCGGCGTTGGCGTTCCTCAGCCGCATACCCTGGTGATCTGATCTGTGTCATTCAGGAGATATTCGCCCGCTCCTAAACTTAGCACTCACTCCCTCCTTAACCTGGGCACAGTTAGAGGGATTCTGCACGGTCGGCCGGAGAGCTTATTGACAAACACATTAATAGGGAGGGGTCCCCATATTGGCACCACTTAACCCCCCATTGGCTATGGGAGATCACCAATATGAAAAGTGAACACCATGAATGTATTAGGGAATTGCATAAAAAGTAACGGCATAATGATTTCAGATTCCCCGCTGCTTCCCTGTCAGCAGACCAGATGTTTTATGACAGCCGCTGCCTACTGCTCCATACACAGGGTACAGGCTGCTGCAAACCGCACGCGTCTTCTACTGACGGATCTGCCGAAAATTGAATTTTACTTCTAAAATCCTCTTATCGGCGGCCCCCAGCCGTTCTGATAATTCGTATACTAGGGAATTGCTATTTATGCATTCCCACAATATAACCGTGAAGCCGTGTTTACATTAGATTTCATTTCCTGGAATTTGATTGAATTAGAAATTCTCAACTATAGGCAAAAACACACACATATCTATATATATCTCCTGTAATCCAGCATCTGATAGTCCGGAAATTCTGATCGTCCAGCGGCTTTCATAATCCGGACCCTTTCAAAACCAGAAGATTATGAGACTCCTGGAGGATCCCGGTCCTTACTGTTAAAGTCTATCAATGTCCGATAATCCAGAATATTTGATAAATATTAAGACGTGTTAACGCCGGATTAAAGGAATTTTAATTAATTTTTTTTTTTCTCTGTAAAACGAAGGTGGTCGTGAACGAGAGCGGCCTCCTATATACAGTAAGAGGAGTTACAGGATGATGGGAGTTGTTCCTAATCTATGCAGCACCCGGCTCGCTGCATCACGGAATAGATTGGGCTGGAAGGCGGCGGCGGTGGGGGGGGGGATCGCTGATAACTGAGCTTTGTTACAGGATGGAGGCGGCGGACTGATACACGGGAAATTATAATGAGGGAAAGAAGGGGGGAGACCGGGAATTGTGATATTTTAGGATGCAGCTAGGAATTCCGCGGTGTATGGAGGACGGTTAATTAACGCAGAGGTGGGGGAGGGGTGGCGGCATATTATTTGCATACAGATTCAGCGCTGAGGATGATGATGACCTTATCCGTTCTTACTCATGGGGGCTTTAATAAGACGCCAAGTTAAGTAAAAAAAACAAAAACATTTAATAATAATTATTTTAAGTATATTACAAAATTCTGCAACTTTCTAATATACTTTTGTGTTTTGATTCCTCACCATTGTCAAGATCTCTGCTTGCTGTCAGAATGGGAACATTCTTGTTTGCAACCAGAGGCTGAACAGACCTAGTACTACTCACAGCTGTGGGTTTGTTACAATAATATCCAGTCTAGACAATCTAACTTGATTCATTTTACCTGCACTGATACATTGTAGCAAACTATCAGGACTCGGAGCGATTTTTGTGCTGCTGATGCGTATCGCTCACAGAAGATTGTCTAGACTGGATACCATTGTAACAAACCCTCAGCTGTGAGACGTATTAGGTCTGTACCGGTTTTCAGCCTTTTGGGTGCTGGATTATCAGGAGTTTTGGGGCTTTCTATTCTGGATTGATGGAATTTATCTGTACGTATGAAGGTTTGAGTTCTTTGTCGGGGTTGTTCGGTCTCCGCAGCCTCAGAATTGATCTGTTATGTGATTCTTTGTCGTGTCTCCGAATAGCTGCAGCCATTTTTAATAATTAATCTCCAATTTCCTCTTCTGTAGAATGACTTAATCATGAAGGAGTTCTGAATTCTGTTTATATTCCTCTGGTGTCTCTGAAAACTTAAAGGAACACTCCGGGCAAAACTGATACAATGTGTTATGCCAAGTGCAAGGCAGGGGGCGGAGCATGACACAGGGATTCTCTCTTTGCTGCTCTTTGAATGCCTTTGTCCTGCTCCGCCCACATGAGCCGTGCACTAGGATGACGGAGAGCATAGGTGTTGGGTGGAGCGTTGCCTTTAAGAACTAGATGAACACAATGTTAAATTCTCTCGTGATGAATTAAACTGGATTCCTGAATAAAGGGATCGCTAAAATATGGCATCACTTTCTGATCAGCGGGGGTCTCTGATCTTGAGAATAAAGGGGACACAACGCTAAGGTCTTTTTTTTTTTTTTTGTCTACATTCAGTGGCTGGAAACCTGTACGCTCCTATTACTTATCAAAGCTGAAAGTTTGTCTAGAATAGACACAATTGTAATAATCTTCAAACCATAGTCACCATTTTGAAGGCAATGGAGAACTGTCTATAGTCACCTGGTCACCCACCTACATAAAAGTATATGCAGACTCTTTCCTGCTCTCTCCTCAGCTGATTTGCCATTCAGAAGCCAGAGAAAGCTGTAATGACAGCCATATTGGTTTTTCCTAGATCTAAAAGTTGGACTGAAATATATAAAAACAATAATTGGTATATTGAGTCATTACTATACGTAAAAGAGGAGCCATTGTCCTTCTAGAGACAGAAGAGGAACAGAAAATCCCTCCTCACATGGTGTTTTTATTAGGCGGACCGTTGGCGTCATTGAAAAGTAGTATAAATATGCGATTTTCAGACTTTCCGGACGATCAGATTCCGGATTAAAGAAATGTCACAGAATTTTTTTTTCCAATTTTTCTTTGATAGAGGGCAAATTCAGGCAGCGGTCTTTTGTAATACTTTGGCTGGACATGGCAGCCTGGTAGTGCCAGGTACGGAGCGGTGACAGCGCTTACAGTGTCCCGAACTGCAGGATGAGGCTGTGTCTTCAGGTGACGGGGGCCTTAAAACATGGTCCAATGTGGTCTAATTCAGCCATTTCTGAGTTATATCTGCATCTGGGAAAGCTGGATGGCAACTAATATGGTCAGTATGGTGGTCACAGGGTTGACACTCCGCTTTGTCCGGCTAGTTATACAGAGTATGGGAGGAACCGCTTAATAAAAAGGCTGATCTGACATTCAGGGACCTGGGAAAGCGGAGTTGCAACTGCCATGACAGTTCACAATGTTGTCACTCCGCTTTCTCAAGCTTGTAATGCAAAGTAGTGGGATGATCTGCCATTCAGGGACTCGGGAAGGCTGAGTTCCAGCTAAATTTGTCCACCGTGACCGTTCACAATGTTGTCACTCAGCTTTCTAGGGTCAGTTTTGAAGAGTAGTGGGATGTACCGCTAAATAACTAGGCAGATCTGCCATTCAGGGACTTGAGAAAGCTGAGTTACAGCTGGATTTGGCCACCATGACCGTTCACAATGTTGTCACTCACGTTTCTCAGGCTAGTTATACAGAGTATGGGATGAACCGCTGAATAACTGAGCTGATCTGCCATTCAGGGACCTAGAAAAGCTGAGTTACAACCAATATGGCCGCTATGACTGTTCAGAATGATATCACTCTGCTTTCTCAGGCTAGTAATGCAGAGGAGAGGGATGAACCGCTGAATAACTGAGCTGATCTGCCATTCAGAGACTTAGAAAAGCTGAGTTACAACCAATCTGGCCGCCATGACTGTTCAGAATGATATCACTCTGCTTTCTCAGGCTAGTAATGCAGAGTAGTGGGGTGAACCGCTGAATAACTGAGCTGATCTGCCATTCAGGGACTTAGAAAAGCTGAGTTACAACCAATATGGCCACCATGACCGTTCACAATGTTGTCACTCAGCTTTCTCGGGTCAGTTATGAAGAGTAGTGGAATGAACCACTGAATAACTAGGTTGATCTGCCATTCAGGAACCCAGGAAAGTGTGATCTAAGTGAAAATAACATCTGAATAGACTATTATACGTTTATTTTGTTATTTTAAGGGGAAGTTCTGTTTGTTAAATTCCATAATTAATTCCCCTATATCCCCTCCCCCGCTGATCCTCGTCTGATATAGCGCTGTCCGCAATGATTCATTGAAGCTGCAGCAGAGAAGAAATCTACAGAACAAGGACTTATTTGGGTAGAAAACTTCTCCCGGGATCTTAGAAATCTGTAATGTGCTGTGACAAACACATGCTGCAAATTCTTTCCTTGTGAGGATCACAGCCAGCTGTTTACATGTTGAGGAGCCCACTACATACCAAAATCACCCATCACCCCCAACATCCTCGCACTCTGTACAGTCCTGCCACTGTCTAATATACTCTGGGTCTCAATTCTTTATCCTTTTCAAGATCTCTGCTTACTGTGCGGTAAATAGAACATTCTTGTTTCTTGAAAAACCCTCCAGACCCGATCTTACAAAGCTCAGGGTTTGTTGCAATGTATCATTTTACCTGCACTGATACATTGTAGCAAATTGTAGTATGGATTCACAGTGGCAGGGTTTATTTAGCTTTTTTGCTGCAATTATTGCAAAATCCTGGGGGAAAAAACGCATCGGTTGCCCAAAATAGCGGCAAACAATGCTGCAGCTTTGCCGTGATTTTCCAATGATCATGTAAAATCTCTATTAAACTTGCCAGTGTGAATACACCATTAGGTCTGTATTCAGCCTCTAGATGAAAATAAGAAAGTTCACATTCACTGACAGCGAGCAGAGATCTTGAAAATGATGATAAATCAAAACGCAAAGTATATAAGAAAGTTGCAGAACTTTTCATTATACAGGGAATTGACCGCTCTGGAGATAATATGACATGAAGTTGTGATCATGGGGGGGAGTTTTCTGAACTTCCTGTCAATCATCCCACTTAAAAACACTATAGTCAGAATTTTCCCATGAAATGGCTGATAACAGAGAACAGAAGCTTGAATTCAATCGCATAGTAAATAGAAGTAAAATAAACGAAAGGGTAAGTTTCGAAGAAATACTCGAGCAGGACAACAATGACAATCTGTAACCACAAGAAGCCGCTTACCTGAGAACCAACCCCCCCAGCGCTGGACAGTGGATTCTCAAGGAGAAGTAAAGTGGGGGAGGGGTGATTCATAGTAACCGGACCCCCATTCTTCCTTATAGGCACCCACACAGCCATAGAGCTAAATTAGAAAATTCTGTCTGCCTGCAGCTGCCACTAGGGGGAGCTAACCGCATACTGATTATACACAAATTTAAAGAGGACCTCTCACCTCTCCTGACATGTCTGGTTTTAGTAATTAACTATGTTCTCCATGAAATGACAATTCTGAAGCATCTTTTCTTCGAACTCCTTCGTTCCTCTATTATTCCTCCTAGAAATCTATACATAAATTGACAACTGGGTGGTACCAGTTGGGAGGGGCGTGTCTCCATGCTGTCTGACACAGTCCAATCAGAGTTGATAGATTAAGACTGTATAGAGATGCACCCCTTTGACAAGGGGGAATGGTAACACCCAGCTGTCAATTTATTCAAAAAATTCTAGGAAGAATAACAGAGGAATGGCAGAATCCGAGTTCTAAGAAAAGATGTTCCAGAATTGTTATTTCATGTGGAATACAGGTATTTCCTAAACCAGACGTGTCAGGAGAGGGGACAGGTCGTCTGTAATGGTAGTGGTATATAGCTGTATTCCGTGAGCCCCCTAGTGGTTGTTGCAGGAATACAAAATGGCAGCGTCTTCTGTATATCTTGAATTACCAGTGATTTTCACTACTAATAACTCAAAAGACTTATTATGATCCTGCCTCCCCCGACCCGGAGCATTTCCTCCTCGCCGTCATTGCTGCTGTAAATACCTTATTAGATATTGAGAAAGTAGAGCAATCTGCGGCGGCGCCTGCAGAAAAACGTGACACTTCTTTGGCTCGCTGCACTCGCTCTGCGCTCCCTGATACGTCTCTTACTGATTTCTAGAGAAGGTTCGGCGCTTTACTTCAATGCTTAAAGAAGAAATTATTTTATGACTTGACTACGGAGCTGTTAATAATTCAGAATCCGCTGACATGTCTGATACGGAAACACCTTTGTTGTCGGCAGATGTGAAAGCAGAAAGTTATATGGGAAATAAACCCGGATTATAAAGTTTGTGTTCATTGATTTGATTTTTTTTCCAGTTTATTAATAGAATCTACATAAAAAGTTGAGTTATTGTATATACATTACATTACTGATCCTGAGTTATATCCTGTATTATACTCCAGAGCTGCACTCACTATTCTGCTGGTGGAGTCACTGTGTACATACATTACATTACTTATCCTGTACTGATCCTGAGTTACATCCTGTATTATACTCCAGAGCTGCACTCACTATTCTGCTGGTGGAGTCACTGTGTACATACATTACTTATCCTGTAATGATCCTGAGTTACATCCTGTATTATACTCCAGAGCTGCGCTCACTATTCTGCTATGGAGTCACTGTGTACATACATTACATTACTTATCCTGTACTGATCCTGAGTTATATCCTGTATTATACTCCAGAGCTGCACTCACTATTCTGCTGGTGGAGTCACTGTGTACATACATTACTTATCCTGTACTGATCCTGAGTTACATCCTGTATTATACTCCAGAGCTGCACTCACTATTCTGCTATGGAGTCACTGTGTACATACATTACATTACTTATCCTGTACTGATCCTGAGTTATATCCTATATTATACTCCAGAGCTGCACTCACTATTCTGCTGGTGAAGTCACTGTGTACATACATTACATTACTTCTCCTGTACTGATCCTGAGTTACATCCTGTATTATACTCCAGAGCTGCACTCACTATTCTGCTGGTGCAATCACTGTGTACATACATTACATTACTTATCCTGTACTGATCCTGAGTTACATCCTGTATTATACTCCAGAGCTACACTCACTATTCTGCTGGTGGAGTCACTGTGTACATACATTACATTACTTATCCTGTACTGATCCTGAGTTATATCCTGTATTATACTTCAGAGCTGCACTCACTATTCTGCTGGTGGAGTCACTGTGTACATACATTACATTACTTATCCTGTACTGATCCTGAGTTACAGCCTGTATTATACTCCAGAGCTGCACTCCCTATTCTGCTGGTGGAGTCACTGTGTACATACATTACATTACTTATCCTGTACTGATCCTGAGTTACATCCTGTATTATACTCCAGAGCTGCACTCACTATTCTGCTGGGGGAGTCACTGTGTACATACATTACATTACTTATCCTGTACTGATCCTGAGTTACATCCTGTATTATACTCCAGAGCTGCACTCCCTATTCTGCTGGAAGAGTCACTGTGTACATACATTACATTACTGATCCTGAGTTACATCCTGTATTATACTCCAGAGCTGCACTCACTATTCTGCTGGTGGAGTCACTGTGTATATACATTACATTATTTATCTTGCACTGATCCTGAGTTACATCCTGTTATATACTCCAGAGCTGCACTCCCTAGTCTGCTGGTTGTTATTACCACTGGTATTTGGGCACTGTATGGTTCTTATGTGTTCACTGCACAACACTAATCTCAAGTAATTATATGGCACTATTATGTGGACGCTGTTTGGTACTGTTATTTGGGATTTATAAATTTACACATAGCCCTGATATTTACTTCATGGCACTTTTATATGGTCACCATATGTCACTATTATCTGGGCACTGTATATGGCAGTATTATGTGGGCACTGTATATGGCAGTATTATGTGGGCACTGTATATGGCAGTATTATGTGGGCACTGTATAATACTGTTATTTGAGCACTATATGGCAATGATGCTTGTTCAATGTCTGGCACTATATAATGCAGGGACTGTATGGCAGTATTATGTGTCATTTGGCGGTACAGCATGGCACTATTACTTGGGTAGTATTATGGCAGTATAATCCATGCATGTTTTGCCCAGGGGCCTCCTCAGACTTTGATCCAGCTCTGTATACTTTTGTTACTGGAGGATATAGCTTAAAAAAACAAGACAAAGCGTGATGTGCGCATTCAGGGTCCTACTACTTGTCGTCCTTTTCACACCCCCACACGTTCGGATCGCTCACCCCACTGGCATCAGTTTGCAGCTGCCACGCTTTGAAACCTCCGAACTATAATAAGGAGTCCGAGCCAAGAACGTCGCCAGCAGCAGAAGTTTTCTTAGACCTTCATATTGGAGCAGCAGCTGGAAGGACCCGGGAGGTCACTGGAGATGAGTCCTTGAGGAGTCACTTCTCAGTCCTAGAACTTAGTGAGTGATTCTGAAGGAACAGAAGCTCAGCGTAAACTTTTACTGGAGCGCGGCCAGGACTGCGGACATTTCATCTGTTATTATAAGGATTCCAGAGTTCTCAACATAATTCCCAGTTCTGAAGAAATCCTGGAGAACATTAAAGGAACCTTCAGATTTGGGTTTATAACCGTTACGTCCACTTCGGATCATTAAGGCCGATCTCCAGGATCCCCTTGTTGAGACGCATGCGCCTCCAGTATATGCAAATACTTTTTTTTTTTTAACTTCAGTCCCACCTCCAAAGTCTCTGACCGTGCCCCAATAATGATGACCAGTGTACCTCCACAGACTGTGACCAGTGTCCCCGAAATCATTGACCGACATAATTCCCTAATATGACAGCTAGAATGCCTTCACAATCAATGGCAGCTAGAGAGCCCCTATAATGACAGCCAGAGTGCCCCCACCACCACTGACCACCAGAGAGCCTCTGTTATCACAGCCAGAGTACCCCCATAGTCAGTGACAGCCAAAGAGAGCCCCGACAATGGCGGCCAGGTTGCCCCACAAACAGAAAGTTCTCCAAAGTAAATCAAAGCCAGAGAGCCTCTATAATGACAGGCCGAGTGCCCCACAGAAAGTGCCAGCCAGAGAGCCCCTATAATGACAGGCCGAGTGCCCCA
This sequence comes from Rhinoderma darwinii, assembly GCF_050947455.1. NCBI lineage: Eukaryota > Metazoa > Chordata > Amphibia > Anura > Rhinodermatidae > Rhinoderma > Rhinoderma darwinii. The sequence continues at coordinate 77,954,881 of NC_134698.1, read as the reverse complement.
CAGAAAGTGCCAGCCAGAGAGCCCCTATAATGACAGGCCGCGTGCCCCACAGAAAGTGACAGCCAGACAGCCCTTGTAATGACAGGCAGGGTGCCCTCAGTCAGTGTAAGCCGGAGAGCCCTATAATGACAGCCAGGTTGCCCCCACAATTAGTGACAGACAGAAAGCCCTCCAAAGTAAATCTAAGCCATCGAGTTGCTATAATGACAGGCCCCACAGTCAGTGACAGACAGAGTGCCTCTATAATAACAGGCTGAGCGCCCCAATAGCCCGTATAATGGCTGCACCTCCACGTCTATAAGGACTGATTCACACGAACGTTGTATACGTCTATGCGCTGTGCGTGAAAAATAACGGACAGCACACGGACCTATGCAACTCAATGGGGCTATTCAGACATGCGTTGTTTTTCACGCAGCGTGTGTGTCGGTGAAAACTCGGGTCAATCAATGGGTGCGTGAAAATCCTGGACAGCACATGGACGTCTTCCGCGTGATTCACGTACCAGTTGCTAAGACCGGTTGTCTTCAAGTGACAGGCTGCACCAAGATAATGGTAGTGGGGGGGACGGGGGACGGTCACTTCTTAATTAGACAATTGCCATTCAGGAGTCCAGGAAAGCTTAGTGACCACTCCTGTGGGCTGATACCCAGCTTTTCCAAACGGATATCAACAAAAATGTCTGAATATTATTTTTAAGAACTTTTAAAATATTTTTTTCTGAGGATTTTTAGGGGAACTGCCCTCGTCATACCGGTCACATTGCCTGCGTCTAATTTGTGTCCCCTTAAATATGGGAAGCTCCTCTGCGATTCTGACGAAAATAGAGGCGTGAATATCAAGTAGATGGCGCCCGGCGCGTATCGCATGTCCAGCACATTTGTAGCCCTATTAATAGCCGCCGCATTACCGTATAATGACTACCAGCAGATTGTGAAATGAAAAGGAAATGGGCTGTGGTTCAGAACGGGTGAGAGCGCACTGGGTGTACTTACTTTCAGGTTGAGTTCTTCCCTCCTGCAGATGTTGGTGATATGCAGTTGCCGCTCTGGCCGTTTTTGTGGGCACATTTAAAGGGCCCATAAGCATTAACCGTGGCCACACCAGGACAACTTGCCCCCAATTCAACCAACTTTCTGATATCTGAAAAACTTCTGTGACAATTGGAAAGTCTTTGCAAATCTAATGTATGTGCATTGCATGTGGGCTGTCATGTGGACGTCTATTTTCTGCTACCACCACTGATTACATGTCGCAACACTGAAAATAGTAACAAAGAGAAACATTGAAAACAAAGATTCCCTCGGAACTGGCTTTATGACAAAGAATTTCTTAGACTAGATACAACGGTCACGAACCTTCAGCTGTGAGAAGTATTAGGTTTGTGCAGGTTTTCCGCCTCTAGATATAAACAACAATGTTCTCGTGTACTGGCGGCAAGCAGAGGTCTTGACAATAGAGAGGAATTGAAACAAATTATATTAGAAAGTTGCAGAATGTTTTATTGTACGGACTTTTGCAACTTTTATGTATTGCTTCAAGGCATTTCAAATAAAAGTGATTGATAAAACATCTCCTACTGTTTGAGTATACAGCTCCAATGCAAACCTATGTGTCTCCATGGTTACAGACTACCAACATACCCTGTGTAGTCTTGCGTTACTCTTCCATCTCCTCTTTTTTGGTCTGAAGTTTATCACGAAGAGGCGGCAGAGGGAGCCCAGTAAGGTGACTGCAGGAATTTTGGTTTGTAGTCTATAACCATGAAGACACATGGGTCTGCATAGGGGCTGTATACACAAAACGGAAGGATATTTTTTAATCAAGACGGTTTCCAAGCTTGTTTTTTATTTGTTATTTTAGATGATTTGGAGAGAGTTGCAAAAGTATAAACACCCCCCATTTTTTTTTTTTTATTTTTTTTTTTAAAGAAATAGAAAAAAAACCTTTATCGCTTAGTGGCTTCAAGTAATTCGCCCAGACCCATGCTGTAAATTGTGGCGGTGCCTTTGAGGACTGCACCGTACTTTAGGACATCTGGTGAATGACACTGTAATCACAGACAGGACAGTCATCTTCGTACGGCCGCCCCCGATTGCTGTTTTATCAGAAACACATCCATTCACTTGCAAGTAATTAGCTTTTAATTATAGCAGGGAGACCAGCGAGAGGATGCCAGCTGCACTCCTCAGAGATCGCCCCTGCCAGCTTGTCAGAAATCCAAAACTCCGCCATGGTGTTTTCATCGCACCTTTCCCACCAGACAGATATTTTAATATTATTAATTAACACCCAACATTAAAAAGAATCCTTAAAAAAATATAAATCCTTCAATTATCTTCTTATTTCAAGTTCCATTTAGCTGTTTCTTCGTGATCTCTGTTTCTGGGAAAGCCGGGTGAAGACCAAAGTGGCTGCTATTATATTCTGGTACATGGGTGGTCGTTGTCACGCAGCTTTTCTGGAAAAATCATGGACTGATCTGTCTAGTTATACAGCAATAAGGGAGCTGGGGATAAAGCACTTCACAGCTATGCAATTTTGTTGTTCAGGTGCCAGGAAAAGTTGGGTGAAGACCAATATGGTTGATATTACAGGGTTTTTTTGCAAAGCTTTTTTTTTTTTTATACGATTCCATAACTAGCAATCAGGAAAAGCTAGGTTCGAACCCATTTGAGAGCTGTAACGGCAGCCATATTGGTTGTCATTCAGCTTTCCCAGAAACTGATGGAAGAATTAGCTTAATAGAAATGTTTAACAGCCCAACAGAAAATTATAACGCAAAGCTACAAAGAGTGTCTCTCTCTCTGGAGGACCCAGCCTGTCCGCATGTTATATGGACAGTGTAGAGATGAGCGAACTTATGAAAAGTTCGGTTCGGCTAGTTCGCCGAATTCCACGAAAAAGTTTGATTCGGACCGAACTAGTTCTGACGAAACTTGTAATTTCCGTGCGCCGAGCATGGCACTGTCCAGAGTGCTGAAAGAGTTAATGGGCTGCACTAACTCTTTCAGCAACCTTGACAGTACCATGCTCGGCGCACGGAAAATACAATTTTAATGTAATAAAATAAATAAATACGTTCATACTTACATTCCTCCTGTCCGGCCTCCAGCGATGACGTTTCATCCATCTCGCTGCAGCCAATCACAGGCTGTAGTGGCGGTCACGCACGTCACGTGACCGCCTCTGCAGCCAATCACAGGCTGCCGCGGCCTCTGCAGCCAATCACAGGCTGCCGCGGCCTCTGCAGCCAATCACACGATCCTCTCCTGAAATATTCTGTGCTGCTGTGAACTCTGCTCTTACCATTACGTAGCTCTCAGTCTGTTACCTCTCCTCCACTCCTGCCTTATATAGTGGATCGAGGGGGTTCCCCAGCAGCATTTAAAAGAAACAGGATCCTGACCTGTCCAGAGTTTAAGGCAGCACAGAGTATTTCAGGAGATGAGCATGGCTGGCCACGGGCAGCCGGTCGTTTTTCCGAGCCGTGCTCCCATTATAAAGTATAGGAGCACGGCCCGTAAAATAAAAAAATAGAACATGTTCTATCTTTTTAACGGCACGGGCATCTTCCCGTGAGAAAACGGGAAGGCACCCGTGGCTAACAGAAGTCTATGGGCCCGCTATTTCGGGTCGTAATTACGACCCGTAATAACAGGTGTTTTTACGGTCGTGTGCATGAGGCCCCGTAATGACGGGTGGCTACATGTGTGCACCCGTCATTACGGCAGCGTTGCTAGGCGACGTCAGTAAATAGTCACTGTCCAGGGTGCTGAAAGAGTTAACTGATCGTCAGTAACTGTTTCAGCACCCTGGACAGTGAATTCCGATCAGAATATAGAGTAACCTGTAAAAAAAAAAAAGACGTTCATACTTACCGAGAACTTTCTGCTTCCTCCAGTCCGGTCTCCTGGCCGTTGCCTTGGTGACGCGTCCCTCTCGACATCCGGCCCGACATTCCTGGATGACGTTACAGCCCATGTGACCGCTGCAGCCAATCACAGGCTGCCGCGGCCTCTGCAGCCAATCACAGGCTGCCGCGTCAGGAAAGAAGGTCGGACTGGAGGAAGAAGAGGGACTCGTCACCAAGACAACGACCGGGTACGTATGAAATGCTTTTTATTTTATTTTTAATCAGCAGCCTCTTTTCTCTATCAGTGATTGATAGAGACAAGTGGCTGCCGATTTGTATAATATTTTTGACTGGGTTCGGTCAAAACGTGTTCGGCCGAACCCGGTGAAGTTCGGATTCGCTGCGAACCAAACTTTTCCCGATGTTCGGACCGAAACTGGGTTCGGTTGTCCCGGTTCGCTCATCTCTAGGACAGTGCATTGATTTAAATGGGCACTGTGTAATGCTTCATTTCCCCTGTGGTGGCGCTGCAGAAGAATTTAACACTTCTTGCCCGGTTCCTATACAGCTAATCACTTAGGGGCCCAGCAGCAGAATGCCCTGCGTTTAGCTTATTTTCAGGGGCTCACTAAAAATTGGGGTTGTCCAAAGCAGATTCCGCCTTTTTTTTTTTTTTAACTTTTTTTTAACTTTTTGAAGTGTGGCAGGAACATCCAAACCCCATAGAGATGGACAACAATGGTCTCCATTTAACCATCTATGATTGGTCTGTTTCCCACCCCTGAAGGAGTTAATACTTTATTCCGATGTTCTAGACGTGAATGATATGATCGAGCTGTTTCGGTTCTTTCACCATGAGCGCGTGAACTTCCTGCTCGGGCGACTTTTGGTAGAACATCCTTTTCCTGTGTGTTCTCTCGTGTACTTCTGTCTTCATACAAACAAGTGATCCCGTAATCAAAGAGTCCAACAAGCGCAACACTGTCATGCAAGCTCCGCTGCGGGCGTTCTGGCCGTCCCATTGATTCTGAGCGCACGTTGGGTGTCTGCGCTGTCACCATGGCATCAAGGTAAGCCCATAGTCTGGGAACTGCCCATATCATTCTACATCATGTATCCGTCTCATGTAGCGTTCCCCAATCATTGGCTGTGAAGCTGTTCCAAAACGACAACTCTCATTGCACTCACAATTGACACAATTCTGCTGGTTGACGTTGGAAACAGTCAGCAAGCTTGTAGACAGACAACTTAGCTCCTATAACGCAGGGCAGCAGTTACTTTTTCCAACATTAGATTACATTACAGTGCCTGGTTTATAGATGACACTTCCTAAAAAGCAAATCCCCAAAGTCATCCCTGTGAAGATACTGAACAAGCAGAGAATTCTAGTGATGTCAGCTCTGAAGCCTGCAGAATTGTGAATGCAGCTCAGGAGTATAATACAGGATGTAACTCAGGATCAGTACAGGATAAGTAATGTAATGTATGTACACAGTGACTCCACCAGCAGAATAGTGAGTGCTGCTCTGGAGTATAATACAGGCTGTAACTCCGGATTAGTACAGGATAAGTAATGTAATGTATGTACACAGTGACTCCACCAGCAGAATAGTGAGTGCAGCTCTGCAGTATAATACAGGATGTAACTCAGAATCAGTACAGGATAAGTAATGTAATGTATGTACACAGTGACTCCACCAGCAGAATAGTGAGTGCAGCTCTGGAGTATAATACAGGATGTAACTCAGGATCAGTACAGGATAAGTAATGTAATGTATGTACACAGTGACTCCACCAGCAGAATAGTGAGTGCTGCTCTGGAGTATAATACAGGCTGTAACTCCAGATCAGTACAAGATATGTAATGTATGTACACAGTGACTAAATTTTTAGTAGATTAATTCTATGGGCATAACCTTTAAGGAATAGGTTAGGAATGTCCCGGCTAACTTCTAAATATCTAAGGATTTTGTTTTCTCCCAATTGAAATTGGGTGAAAAAATGTCAGTGATAAAATATTTAAACAAGAAAAAGAAGAGTGTGTATATGTATCAGGGAAATTGTCAAAATTGTAATGCTCAGGTATATACAGGAATTGTGGTTTGTAACGCTGGTTAAGAAGCCGCCTTAGTTCTGCCGTGAATGTGCCGAGGTCTGTCAGTAAGAAGAAATACGGTGAACCTAAGTTCTCAGTTCTCAGTCTTATACTTGTGGTTGTTACCTATTTCCTTTACAAGTCTGAATTATTTTCCATTATTTAAATTACCACAGAATATAAAATGCATCAAACTTTCCACTCCTGCTAATATGACCTAATATTATAGTTATATTCTTGTATATAGGGGCAGTATTATAGTAGTTATATTCTTGTATATAGGGGTCAGTATTATAGTAGTTATATTCTTGTAGATAGGGGGCAGTATTATAGTAGTTATATTCTTGTATATAGGAAGCAGTATTATAGTAGTTATATTCTTGTATATAGGGAGCAGTATTATAGTAGTTATATTCTTGTATATAGGAGCAGTATTATAGTAGTTATATTCTTGTATATAGGGGCAGTATTATAGTAGTTATATTCTTGTATATAGGAGCAGTATTATAGTAGTTGTATTGTTGTATATAGGGGGCAGTATTATAGTAGTTATATTCTTGTATATAGGAGCAGTACTATAGTAGTTATATTCTTGTATATAGGGGCAGTATTATAGTAGTTATATTCTTGTATATAGGAGCAGTATTATAGTAGTTATATTCTTGTATATAGGGTCAGTATTATAGTAGTTCTATTCTTGTATAAAGGAGCAGTATTATAGTAGTTATATTCTTGTATATAGGGGCTGTATTATAGTAGTTATATTCTTGTATATAGGGGCCAGTATTATAGTAGTTATATTCTTGTATATAGGAGGCAGTATTATAGTAGTTATATTCTTGTATATAGTGGCAGTATTATAGTAGTTATATTCTTGTATATAGGGGCAGTATTATAGTAGCTATATTCTTGTATATAGAGGTCAGTATTATAGTAGTTATATTCTTGTATATAGGGGGCAGTATTATAGTAGTTATATTCTTGTTTATAGGGGGCAGTATTATAGTAGTTATATTCTTGTATATAGGGGGCAGTATTATAGTAGTTATATGCTTGTATATAGTGGGCAGTATTATAGTAGTTATATTCTTGTATATAGGACAGTATTCTAGTAGTTATATTCTTGTATATAGGGACCAGTATTATAGTAGTTATATTCTTGTATATAGGGGCTGTATTATAGTAGTTATATTCTTGTATATAGGGGGCAGTATTATAGTAGTTATATTCTTGTATATAGGTGCTGTATTATAGTAGTTATATTCTTGTATATAGGGGGCAGTATTATAGTAGTTATATTCTTGTGTATATAGGGGGCAGTATTATAGTAGTTATATTCTTGTATATAGGAACAGTATTATAGTAGTTATGTTCTTGTATATAGGAGCAGTATTATAGTAGTTATATCCTTGTTTATAGGGGGCAGTATTATAGTAGTTATATTCTTGTATATAGGGGGCAGTATTATAGTAGTTATATTCTTGTATATAGGGGGCAATATTATAGTAGTTATATTCTTGTATATAGGAGCAGTATTATAGTAGTTATATTCTTGTATATAGGGGCAGTATTATAGTAGTTATATTCTTGTATATAGGGGCAGTATTATAGTAGTTATATTCTTGTATATAGGGGCAGTATTATAGTAGTTATATTCTTGTATATAGAAGGCAGTATTATAGTAGTTATTTTTGTATATAGGAGCAGTATTATAGTAGTTATATTCTTGTACATAGGGGGCAGTATTATAGTAGTTATATTCTTGTATATAGGGGGCAGTATTATAGTAGTTATATTCTTGTTTATAGAAGGCAGTATTATAGTAGTTATATTCTTGTATATAGGGGCCAGTATTATAGTAGTTATATTCTTGTATATAGGAGGCAGTATTATAGTAGTTATATTCTTGTATATAGGGGCAGTATTATAGTAGTTATATTCTTGTATATAGGGGCAGTATTATAGTAGCTATATTCTTGTATATAGAGGTCAGTATTATAGTAGTTATATTCTTGTATATAGGAGCAGTATTATAGTAGTTATATTCTTGTACATAGGGGGCAGTATTACAGTAGTTATATTCTTGTATATAGGAGCAGTATTATAGTAGTTATATTCTTGTATATAGGGGGCAGTATTATAGTAGTTATATTCTTGTATATAGGAGCAGTATTATAGTAGTTATATTCTTGTATATAGGAGCAGTATTATAGTAGTTATATTCTTGAATATAGGGGGCAGTATTATCGTAGTTATATTCTTGTACATAGGGGCAGTATTATAGTAGTTATATTCTTGTACATGGGGGGCAGTGTATAGTAGTTATATTCTTGTATATAGGGGGCAGTATTATAGCAGTTATATTCTTGTATATAGGAGCAGTATTATTGTAGTTATATTCTTGTATATAGGGGCAGTATTCTAGTAGTTATATTCTTGTATATAGGGGGCAGTATTATAGTAGTTATATTCTTGTTTATAGGGGCAGTATTATAGTAGTTATATTCTTGTATATAGGGGGCAGTATTATAATAGTTATATGCTTGTATATAGTGGGCAGTATTATAGTAGTTATATTCTTGTATATAGGACAGTATTCTAGTAGTTATATTCTTGTATATAGGGACCAGTATTATAGTAGTTATATTCTTGTATATAGGGGCTGTATTATAGTAGTTATATTCTTGTATATAGGGGGCAGTATTATAGTAGTTATATTCTAGTATATAGGTGCTGTATTATAGTAGTTATATTCTTGTATATAGGGGGCAGTATTATAGTAGTTATATTCTTGTGTATATAGGGGGCAGTATTATAGTAGTTATATTCTTGTATATAGGGGGCAGTATTATAGTAGTTATATTCTTGTATATAGGAACAGTATTATAGTAGTTATGTTCTTGTATATAGGAGCAGTATTATAGTAGTTATATTCTTGTTTATAGGGGGCAGTATTATAGTAGTTATATTCTTGTATATAGGGGGCAGTATTATAGTCGTTATATTCTTGTATATAGGGGGCAATATTATAGTAGTTATATTCTTGTATATAGGAGCAGTATTATAGTAGTTATATTCTTGTATATAGGGGCAGTATTATAGTAGTTATATTCTTGTATATAGGGGCAGTATTATAGTAGTTATATTCTTGTATATAGAGGGCAGTATTATAGTAGTTATAGTTTTGTATATAGGAGCAGTATTATAGTAGTTATATTCTTGTACATAGGGGGCAGTATTATAGTAGTTATATTCTTGTATATAGGGGGCAGTATTATAGTAGTTATATTCTTGTTTATAGAAGGCAGTATTATAGTAGTTATATTCTTGTATATAGGGGGCAGTATTATAGTAGTTATATTCTTGTATATAGGGGCAGTATTATAGTAGTTATATTCTTGTATATAGGGGCCAGTATTATAGTAGTTATATTCTTGTATATAGGAGGCAGTATTATAGTAGTTATATTCTTGTATATAGGGGCAGTATTATAGTAGTTATATTCTTGTATATAGGGGCAGTATTATAGTAGCTATATTCTTGTATATAGAGGTCAGTATTATAGTAGTTATATTCTTGTATATAGGAGCAGTATTATAGTAGTTATATTCTTGTACATAGGGGGCAGTATTACAGTAGTTATATTCTTGTATATAGGAGCAGTATTATAGTAGTTATATTCTTGTATATAGGGGGCAGTATTATAGTAGTTATATTCTTGTATATAGGAGCAGTATTATAGTAGTTATATTCTTGTATATAGGAGCAGTATTATAGTAGTTATATTCTTGCATATAGGGGGCAGTATTATCGTAGTTATATTCTTGTACATAGGGGCAGTATTATAGTAGTTATATTCTTGTACATGGGGGGCAGTGTATAGTAGTTATATTCTTGTATATAGGGGGCAGTATTATAGCAGTTATATTCTTGTATATAGGAGCAGTATTATTGTAGTTATATTCTTGTATATAGGGGCAGTATTCTAGTAGTAATATTCTTGTATATAGGGGCCAGTATTATAGTAGTTATATTCTTGTATATAGGAGCAGTATTATAGTAGTTATATTCTTGTATATAGGGGGCAGTATTATAGTAGTTATATGCTTGTATATAGGGGGCAGTATTATAGTAGTTATATTCTTGTATATAGGAGCAGTATTATAGTAGATATATACTTGTATATAGGGGCCAGTATTACAGTAGTTATATTCTTTTATATAGGAGCAGTATTATAGTAGTTATATTCTTGTATATAGGGGGCAGTATTATAGTAGTTATATGCTTGTATATAGTGGGCAGTATTATAGTAGCTATATTCTTGTATATAGGACAGTATTCTAGTAGTTATATTCTTGTATATAGGGGGCAGTATTATAGTAGTTATATTCTTGTATATAGGGGGCAGTATTATAGTAGTTATATTCTTGTTTATAGGGGGCAGTATTATAGTAGTTATATTCTTGTATATAGGAGCAGTATTATAGTAGTTATATTCTTGTATATAGGGGGCAGTATTATAGTAGTTATATGCTTGTATATAGTGGGCAGTATTATAGTAGCTATATTCTTGTATATAGGACAGTATTCTAGTAGTTATATTCTTGTATATAGGGGTCAGTATTATAGTAGTTATATTCTTGTATATAGGAAGCAGTATTATAGTAGTTATATTCTTGTATATAGGGGGCAGTATTATAGTAGTTATATTCTTGTATATAGGAAGCAGTATTATAGTAGTTATATTCTTGTATATAGGGGGCAGTATTATAGTAGTTATATTCTTGTACATAGGGGCAGTGTATAGTAGTTATATTCTTGTACATAGGGGGCAGTGTATAGTAGTTATATTCTTGTATATAGGGGGCAGTATTATAGTAGTTATATTCTTGTATATATGGGCATTATTATAGTCGTTATATTCTTGTATATAGGGGCAGTATTCTAGTAGTTATATTCTTGTATATAGGACAGTATTATAGTAGTTATATTCTTGTATTTAGGGGGCAGTATTATAGTAGTTATATTCTTGTATATAGGAAGCAGTATTATAGTAGTTATATTCTTGTATATAGGGGCAGTATTATAGTAGTTATATTCTTGTTTATAGGGGGCAGTATTATAGTAGTTATATTCTTGTATATACGAGCAGTATTATAGTAGTTATATTCTTGTACATAGGGGGCAGTATTATAGTAGTTATATTGTTGTATATAGGGGCAGTATTATAGTAGTTTTATTCTTGTATATAGGGGCAGTATTATAGTAGTTATATTCTTGTATATAGGGGGCAGTATTATAGTAGTTATATTCTTGTATATAGGAAGCAGTATTATAGTAGTTATATTCTTGTATATAGGGGCAGTATTATAGTAGTTATATTCTTGTATATAGGGGCAGTATTATAGTAGTTATATTCTTGTATATAGGGGGCAGTATTATAGTAGTTATATTCTTGTATATAGGGGCAGTATTATAGTAGTTATATTCTTGTACATAGGGGCAGTATTATAGTAGTTATATTCTTGTACATAGGGGGCAGTGTATAGTAGTTATATTCTTGTATTTAGGGGGCAGTATTATAGTAGTTATATTCTTGTATATATGGGCATTATTATAGTAGTTATTTTCTTATATATAGGAGCAGTATTATAGTAGTTATATTCTTGTATATATGGGCATTATTATAGTAGTTATATTCTTGTATATAGGGGCAGTATTATAGTAGTTATATTCTTGTATATAGGGGGCAGTATTATAGTAGTTATATTCTTGTATATAGGGGCAGTATTATAGTAGTTATATTCTTGTATATAGGGGCAGTATTATAGTAATATTCTTGTATATAGAGGCAGTATTATAGTAGTTATATTCTTGTATATAGGGACAGTATTATAGTAGTTATATTCTTATATATAGGAGCAGTATTATAGTAGTTATATTCTTGTATAAAGGACAGTATTATAGTAGTTATATTCTTGTATTTAGGGGCAGTATTATAGTAGTTATATTCTTGTATATAGGGGCAGTATTATAGCAGTTATATTCTTGTATATAGGGGGCAGTATTATAGTAGTTATATTCTTGTATATATGGGCATTATTATAGTAGTTATATTCTTATATATAGGAGCAGTATTATAGTAGTTATATTCTTGTATAAAGGACAGTATTATAGTAGTTATATTCTTGTATTTAGGGGCAGTATTATAGTAGTTATATTCTTGTATATAGGAGCAGTATTATAGTAGTTATATTCTTGTATATAGGGGGCAGTATTATAGTAGTTATATTCTTGTATATAGGGGGCAGTATTATAGTAGTTATATTCTTGTATATAGGAGCAGTATTATAGTAGTTATATTCTTGTATATAGGGGCAGTATTCTAGTAGTTATATTCTTGTATATAGGACAGTATTATAGTAGTTATATTCTTGTATATAGGAAGCAGTATTATAGTAGTTATATTCTTGTATATAGGGGCAGTATTATAGTAGTTATATTCTTGTATGTAGGGGCAGTATTATAATAGTTATATTCTTGTATATAGGAGCAGTATTATAGTAGTTATATTCTTGTATATAGGGGGCAGTATTATAGTAGTTATATTCTTGTACATAGGGGCAGTATTATAGTAGTTATATTCTTGTACATGGGGGGCAGTGTATAGTAGTTATATTCTTGTATATAGGGGGCAGTATTATAGTAGTTATATTCTTGTATATAGGAGCAGTATTATTGTAGTTATATTCTTGTATATAGGGGCAGTATTCTAGTAGTTATATTCTTGTATATAGGGGCCCGTATTATAGTAGTTATATTCTTGTATATAGGAGCAGTATTATAGTAGTTATATTCTTGTATATAGGAGCAGTATTATAGTAGATATATACTTGTATATAGGGGCCAGTATTACAGTAGTTATATTCTTGTATATAGGAGCAGTATTATAGTAGTTATATTCTTGTATATAGGGGGCAGTATTATAGTAGTTATATGCTTGTATATAGTGGGCAGTATTATAGTAGCTATATTCTTGTATATAGGACAGTATTCTAGTAGTTATATTCTTGTATATAGGGGTCAGTATTATAGTAGTTATATTCTTGTATATAGGGGGCAGTATTATAGTAGTTATATTCTTGTATATAGGGGGCAGTATTATAGTAGTTATATTCTTGTTTATAGGGGGCAGTATTATAGTAGTTATATTCTTGTATATAGGAGCAGTATTATAGTAGTTATATTCTTGTACATAGGGGGCAGTATTATAGTAGTTATATTCTTGTATATAGGGGCAGTATTATAGTAGTTATATTCTTGTATATAGGAAGCAGTATTATAGTAGTTATATTCTTGTATATAGGGGGCAGTATTATAGTAGTTATATTCTTGTATATAGGAAGCAGTATTATAGTAGTTATATTCTTGTATATAGGGGGCAGTATTATAGTAGTTATATTCTTGTACATAGGGGCAGTGTATAGTAGTTATATTCTTGTACATAGGGGGCAGTGTATAGTAGTTATATTCTTGTATATAGGGGGCAGTATTATAGTAGTTATATTCTTGTATATATGGGCATTATTATAGTAGTTATATTCTTGTATATAGGGGCAGTATTCTAGTAGTTATATTCTTGTATATAGGACAGTATTATAGTAGTTATATTCTTGTATTTAGGGGGCAGTATTATAGTAGTTATATTCTGGTATATAGGAAGCAGTATTATAGTAGTTATATTCTTGTATATAGGGGGCAGTATTATAGTAGTTATATTCTTGTATATAGGAAGCAGTATTATAGTAGTTATATTCTTGTATATAGGGGGCAGTATTATAGTAGTTATATTCTTGTACATAGGGGCAGTGTATAGTAGTTATATTCTTGTACATAGGGGGCAGTGTATAGTAGTTATATTCTTGTATATAGGGGGCAGTATTATAGTAGTTATATTCTTGTATATATGGGCATTATTATAGTAGTTATATTCTTGTATATAGGGGCAGTATTCTAGTAGTTATATTCTTGTATATAGGACAGTATTATAGTAGTTATATTCTTGTATTTAGGGGGCAGTATTATAGTAGTTATATTCTGGTATATAGGAAGCAGTATTATAGTAGTTATATTCTTGTATATAGGGGCAGTATTATAGTAGTTCTATTCTTGTATGTAGGGGCAGTATTATAATAGTTATATTCTTGTATATAGGAGCAGTATTATAGTAGTTATATTCTTGTATATAGGGGGCAGTATTATAGTAGTTATATTCTTGTACATAGGGGCAGTATTATAGTAGTTATATTCTTGTACATGGGGGGCAGTGTATAGTAGTTATATTCTTGTATATAGGGGGCAGTATTATAGTAGTTATATTCTTGTATATAGGAGCAGTATTATTGTATTTATATTCTTGTATATAGGGGCAGTATTCTAGTAGTTATATTCTTGTATATAGGGGCAGTATTCTAGTAGTTATATTCTTGTATATAGGACAGTATTATAGTAGTTATATTCTTGTATTTAGGGGGCAGTATTATAGTAGTTATATTCTGGTATATAGGAAGCAGTATTATAGTAGTTATATTCTTGTACATAGGGGGCAGTATTATAGTAGTTATATTCTTGTATATAGGGGCAGTATTATAGTAGTTTTATTCTTGTATATAGGGGCAGTATTATAGTAGTTATATTCTTGTATATAGGGGGCAGTATTATAGTAGTTATATTCTTGTATATAGGAAGCAGTATTATAGTAGTTATATTCTTGTACATAGGGGGCAGTATTATAGTAGTTATATTCTTGTATATAGGGGCAGTATTATAGTAGTTTTATTCTTGTATATAGGGGCAGTATTATAGTAGTTATATTCTTGTATATAGGGGGCAGTATTAT